>NC_138948.1:10167500-10252500 GCF_965226115.1 Aulonocara stuartgranti | reverse complement strand
TATATATATATATATATATATATATCATTCTACTTATCAATGATATATATCATTTAAAGTATCTATCATTGTAGGATCTACTGTATAAAAGCGCCCTGAGGCTACTGTTGTTCTGATTTGGCGCTATATAAATAAAATTGAATTGAATCAAGAGCTCATACCATTTTGAATAATTTAATTTAAGTGACAGGGGTGTACTCACTTCCTGTGAAAAAACGATTTAAAAACACATACTGTGTAGGTATGAAACTGAGATATATCACCTTAAGAGCACATCTCCAGGTACAGAATAAGCTTGAGCCAAACAAATTTCCTTTCACTCGAAACCTAGAATTCGACCCCAAACAGGGTGATTCCAGGGTGGAAGTGAGCTCAGTATGCTCATGTGAACACCTATAGTGTGAATTACTTTTTTACAGTCAGGAACTGAGCTGTGGTATTGACAGAGCTGAAATAGAGTGCAGAGAAGGCCCTATACTGTCTCAACATTATTTATGCATTCCACTTCTTTCACTGGGGGAGAAATATCTTCTCACATGTAAAGCCACATGTCATATGATGCAGTTTTATGTATGATGCTCATTTTTCAGATCATTATACATAAGACTAAGCCTATGTAAGTCTAAAAGGTGAAGTACTGACCTACTTATCATTTGCTTTTTAGTATTTAACATACCTATAAATTGGATTGATAGCATATGTGTGTGTGTGTGTGTGTGTGTGTGTGCGTGTGTGTCTGATACATTGATGATGAGCTATAATTGGATAGACTGTTTGATTTGTGGTGGCTGGGTGTTTCAGAGGAAGTCCCTTTCATGTTTTCATCACTCATCTAGCACATCTCTTTCCTCTTATATTGTCTGTCACTCTTTTGTTTTCCTTTCACTTTGTTTCTACCCTTTCTATCACCCCCTTCTCTCTCTTGCTGTCCTATATGCTCTTCCTCTCTTCTTCCTTCCTCTCCCTCTCATTCACTCCTCTCCTCATTCCCCCACCTCCATCTCTCTCCTTCTCTCTCCCTCTCTCTTTGCAGCTTGCCTATGTGGGCGCGATTCTGTCAAAACCTACTGTGTGTTTGTGTGCGTTTGTGTGTGTTTATGCGTGTGTGTTTGAACAAATGTGTCAGCATGCCTTTTTGCTTTACGTGTGCATCTGTGTATTTGTGTTTGTTCTGTTTGCTGTGCATGTGCAGTTTGATTTTGGTGATCTTTGCGTTTGTTCTCTGTAAGTATGTCAGCGTGCATTTATTCTCAGGTTTGGTTTGTTTGTTGGTGCTTATTATATGTACGTCTGTGGGTGAGTGTACATATTTATAGGAAAAGAAGATGAGGGAAAAAGCAATCTATATATGCACTTTTTCCATTTTCAGTTCCTGTACTGCACCTGATTAAAAAAATTATAATCAAAAACGTATTTTCTCAAAAATATAATTTTTTTTAAATCTTTATCTGGGAGAGAGGGAAAAGGAAAATAAAGGTGGCTTTTCTGATCAGTTTTTCTCTCAAAGCTTTGATTTCACCACACGTAATCAGTGGATTCTTACATGCTTGTGCTTACTGACACACACGGGCGAATACACAAAAACAGCTTTGAGATTTTCTTAGCTGCAGGTTCAGCTTTTCAAACAGAGACAAGTCAAGAGTGTGCCATCAAGTGCTTCTCTCCCCACTCCCAACTGTTCCCTCCTCCTCCTCCTCACTGTGGTGAAAAACTTTCTAAGAAACACTTTTCACTTGGCATAAGAGTGCTTTGCCCTTAAAAGAAAGCTTTGTAGGAATTGTATTTTTTTTTTATGTGTGGTTTTTAACAGAGTGTCTCCTGTGTTTCAAAACACCCTCTTTCAACCTTTATAGCCCTAAAAATGACAGGAGAACTATACCCAATTGGGTCTTATCGTGCACATTTGCAGGCCCATTTTCTTTTAGAGCTCTTGCTGCATATCTTTAAAAAATCTTGTACATAATGAAGCTCTTCGGTTCGACATCTGTCTGAAACAGGTTGCTTTAAGTACACCCTCTTAACTCCTGCTCTTAAAGTCACTGTGTTAAGACCAAGCTCCGTCTTCTATGTACAAAATGCAACTAAAATTGATCATTTTGGGGGCATTTTCAAATCACACTGTACCTGTGGGATGAGGATAAAATGAATTGTTTCATTTCAGATTTCTCACAGCTGTCCTATATACTGAAAACCCAAGGTCGTTCTTTTCAGCCTTACAGCTTTGCAGCTGTTGCTTGTTGAATTTTCAATTTCTGTTCTTTTTTCTTTCCATGTGATGTAAAACACATGGGAATAAATAAATACACAAACAAATAAATAATACTAAAATAAAGAATTAGTAATAATAACAAAAGTGTTTAAAGGCTGGAGCTTGCTCTTTTCTGATTAGCCAGTGCATGGAAGCTTCTCCTTATAAGACTTCCATTAGTTATGAAAAAATAACGATGATATTTGATTTATTATTCTTGTTTTTACCTTAAATGTCAATTTAAATAAATATTTTATAGTAAAAACCAGATGTGAACTATACAATGTTCTGCTCTGAGCTGCCATCTTTAATAAGGACTCCAGTTGTTCAAACATATCTGCCTGTCAGTATCACTCAGCGTAGGCACGTACATGCAGCTGTCTAAGCCACCATCTAACACTTTCCTAACTGTTTACAAACCAGCTCTTTCTGCTCTGCTCCTTATGACCCTTTATGTCAACATAAATGAAACATTTTCTCTGTATTGTCATAGTAACTTTGTAAGTGTAGCTTGTGATTGTAGTAAAATCACCAAGTGGGAATAGACTTTCACATGCTTTAACTCTTGTTTAAGCAGTTGTTGTTTTAATATATATATATATATATATATATATATATATATATATATATATATATATATATATATATATATATTTACCTCTGAGTAACATCAGCAACAATAGTCAGTGTGCCTGAAAAGTCCTACAGTAATATTACAAGTTAATAACACTGACACGAATATTACTACATTACTTCAGTATCTGATGTGATGAGGGAACTCCAAACTCAGAGAATACAAAACAAGAAATGAGACCATTTTACCTTAACTCTTAATTCTAAATTGTTTTGTAAATCCTGCTTATCGAGACAGAATCCTAGAGTTCAGCATTCAGCTGAACTTCAGTTCAGTTTGTCAGCAACATGTGTGATAGTAAAACTGCTCCACTATGCCAACTGTAGTAATATTTTAGATAATAAATGCTGTAAAACTAGTAAATGCCTGAGGGGTATGTCATTTAGTTTCTTTTTTATAGGGACACGTTTACAGTTCCCATCCCTGGTTGAGGTATTATAAGAGTGTGATGGGAAAATGGGGCTCTGTAACATGTGGTTAATGTTGGTAAAGGCCTATTTTGAGAATGATAATCTTTTCCTGAACTTAATTAAGTAGTTTAAGGTAAGTAAGTCAAATCGTTTCAAATTTAACAACAGAAGGGGGGGAAAAAGAAAAAAAAACACTTAAGTATTATATGCAGATTGCTTGATAATAAAGCTACTTATAAACTGAAAATCAAACAAAACATGAAAATAATAGAACAGAAACCTAAAAAACTGCCACCAGGCTAGACACTGTGTGTCTTTATATCTTTGATGAGAAAGAAAGTCTGCTGACACTGACACAGGCCAACATAGAAGATCAATTTTATGTATCTCCCAATTTTATAACCTTATCATAAAAAAGATAACATGGCCTGCCATATTCAGAGAAAAGTAGTGTGGGAATAGTGTTGAAACTGTAGTGGTTAAACACTACTCCCACCTGTTACTGCTTTTAGTCACAGAGAGTGAGAGAGCTAATCACTACCCATGTGTCGCTAACTTGTCCCCCATTTCTCTGTCAGTTGCGATTGGTTGCAGGAGGTTGATGGCAGTTGCTGGGAAAATTATTGCCAAATCTTCAGTCACTTAGCCTCCAGACTGCTCACTGCCCCCCTGTCCACCACCTGTTGCTATAGAAAAATGTGTATTTCCCAGGCAGTTGTCAAAAACCTCATTGTGATTGTTTTGCTTGCTTATTGCTGTGGTCATAGTTTGAATGGAAGTGCTGGACTTGTCTAGCCAGCTACTCTCTGAGCTGCAGCGAAACTGCAAAAACTGTGACACAAATGGAGACTACACCCTTTAAAGCATGTTGGCTTCAACGCTGAGCCACAACTTTAACTTTGAAGGTAAACCTTCTCCATTTCCAGTGTGTCTTGGACTTTATCAAACTCTACTACCAATCGGCAAGTAGTTAGCGAGTATTTGCAGACAAAAATAAAAAACTACAGGCAATCACAGTAATCTTCTAAACCAGGAGCAGCACTTTCTTTGCAACCAATTTGGAACCTCTTGGACCAGGGAATATGCATGCTTTC
This sequence comes from Aulonocara stuartgranti, assembly GCF_965226115.1. Classification (NCBI taxonomy): domain Eukaryota; kingdom Metazoa; phylum Chordata; class Actinopteri; order Cichliformes; family Cichlidae; genus Aulonocara; species Aulonocara stuartgranti. The sequence continues at coordinate 10,248,114 of NC_138948.1, read as the reverse complement.
CTTTGTGTGTGTGCGTGTTGCACTAAAACGCAATCTAGCACAGTACCATCACTAACATAATTTTATATTACAGAATAGATAATTAAGAAACTTAAACAAAAGTTGTGTAATCAGAATAAAGCCAAGTCAAGTGAAGTAGCTTTCATTACTTAGCACTTAGATTCTTTTGGTCGTTTTTATGATTACTCACCATGTTAATTTACTCCTTACATAAAATAATTTAATTTGCCTAATTCAGACAATGTTAAGTGTGGAGACCAATTTTGGGTAAAATCCATCCCTCCCTCCCCCCCTCCCCTTAATATGTATCCAGTTCCAGGTAGTGGGGGCCCGTAGCCTATCACAGCTGTCACAGGAGGAGAGGCGGCCAATTTACAATCACAAGTAACCTAAGCAAACCATGACTCTTATTTGTTGTAGTCAACCTTCATTTATATTAATATTTCAGCATACAGTATGTTGCATCATGCTGCAATGTCACATGGTCATACAGAAAATGTGATCAGGGGGTGAAAGGGAGAAAATCTGGTGGGATATGATTTTAATCCAGTGGGAATACAGAAGCTACTTCAGCTACAATCTTTAAGCACAGAAGTCTAATTTTAACAGTATTCAAAACTGCTACACCCACTACGCATAGCCTCATCCAGAAGATAGGTTGTTTGGAAAGCTCAGGTTGTGCTCTTTTGAACTGCTACAAAAATGGATGTGGTTACTAGTGAATATTCTAAAGTACATCCTGAAATTATAATTACTTATCTCTCCTCCATGTCCTTTCCTTCCCTGGCTGAATAAGTGGCTGAGCTCTTACATTAAAGCGTGCAGTGAGAGGATTCATTTCGCAAACAAAAAACCTCGTGACCTTCTCTCCACCTCTCACCATGCCTTCCTCTATCACTGCACCATTCAGACTCTCATCCCTCCTTCCCCTCTTCTACTCTCATCTGGCTCATATTCTGTCTATTTGTCACACTCTCTTCCTTTTTTCGTGCTCTTGGATAATGTCACTTAAGCGGCCATGAATCAGTTATCTCTGTTTTATTCAACTGTGAGTGACCGCTCATTTTGCTGAATGTGTTTGTGTATGCAGTACATGTGTTTTTATGTATGTTAACATATTGCACACGTTGAATGAACTTCTAATTTGAGCAAAGAAACTGACAGACTGCTTTCTAAAGGAAAGGGTGAAGCTAAAAGTAGATATATATGCTGCATCATTTTGTTTTTAATGCCACAGAAATTATTTTAGCAGAATGTGTTTAGCTCAACAGGACAAAAATTATCCAAGAGAACTTGTGTTTGGATTGTAAATGATAGGCACACAGCGACTTAGAGATAATTTCAAGAATACTCAGAAATCATAATAAACATAATCCTGCCAGTCCGTTCAGCAATGGAAACACTTAGCATGAAGCTCCCAGTGCACAGTTTTTGTGCAGATGTTAATGCTTGAGAGGGTTTGGAACTGTGCAGTTACTGAGACAGTAGAGCACTGGGAACTTACACACTATGAGCTGCAGCATTTTCTGTAAATGTAAATACTTTGTCACTGTCCGTCTAATGCTTTAACTTTGCAATAATACCATTTACTACCTGACTTGTTGCAACGATAGCATCCTGTTACACTACCCCGCTCCAGCCCCTGAGAGCCATTCTGTCACAAATGTTTGTAAAAGCAGACTGCATGACTAGGTTCTTCATTTTCAGCTGAGGCAATGGGACTGAAAAGACCTGAATTTAAAGATTAAGACGTGTGGTGCAATACTTTTATCCATACTGTGTAAGCACATTTAATATGTAACAATAAATAAAGGGTCCAAAACAGTGAGAGAAAATGGAAAGAGAAATAGGCAAATATTGAGACAGAATAAGGGGGAAAAACATTATTTTTTTTTTAGAGAACATAGAGATGAGAAGGATGGCCACTTGTGAAAGATAAGAACTGACAAAGATTCATTGTTAAACAGTGGCATAAAATGAAAGGAACAGAGAGTGAGACCTTAAAATTAATATTTATTTTATAAGGACAAAAAACAAGGGGGAGACAGGAGGTGCAGAAGGGGCTCCATGAACGATGTGACACACAGAAATTGGAATGGATCCAATTATATGGGATTGAGTGCGGATTTATTAAATCAAGCAATTGATTTAGATAAGTGTTGAAGAGGTGGTTTTCACACAGGAGGGGGTTGGTGACTGGGAGTCAATACAGAGAGTGAAACCTGTGAAAGGGGAAAAGGAGAGGAATAAGAGTGAATACCATAAGAGGAGTTAAAGCGTCTCTTTCTGCTTTAGGTTAAGGAGAGAGTGCTCACATGCCTGGACATCACACAGACAGCACGAGGGAACTAGCAGGTTGACAAAAAAAGAGCTTAATTAAATCACAACTTTATTAAAGATTCTCACATGCACCATCTTGCTGCCCATGCTATTGCATAAGTTGCATAAGTTCTGTATTTTAGACGAGTCAATTATATGTAATTTCCTTAAAAAAAGACAACATAGGATAAAAACCCTACAAGGATATGCCAGCATGAGGAAATAAAGAGAACTGGTAAATTAATCTGTGAAACTAACATAAATGACAGATGGGAAGCAGAAATGAAGCAGCATCATTTACAAAGATAATAGATGTGTTGCTGGTATGATTTGATTATGTAATCCTATTGCACTACACTTAAATTTGCATAAAAGCAATTCAAGAAAACACGGCACTGATTCACTCTTTCTCTATTGCCAGCTGTTTAAAATGTTGCTAAAAATTTTCCACAATCTTGGATGGCAACATGACAAAACTCAGCAAGGAGGTGAGAGCCAGAAAGGGAATGAGAAGCAGTAACCGAGAAGTGAAGTGGGAGGTAATTCTGTATAAATTTACTCTTGTGGAAAAAAGAGAGCTCCTTCAAGAAAAAAGAGAGGGAATAGAGAAACTGATTAAACCCATTTAGAGCTAACGACAGCATGACAAAGAATCTGTCTGAGATATGCAAGAATCTGACATGAGAAACTAGTGACAGCAAGATCATTTATACTGATTTGTGGAGAGAAAAGTTGGGAAAAGGAATAATATGGAATGAATAAAAGTGATGATTTCTTCAGAAAAACCTAGGTCGAATCGACTTGTTGGCCTTCTTAACTGCTTGTTCCTATACAACATTTCTATTATCAAAAAAAGTCCTGAATGTTTGCTGTCAGTTTTAACTTAAACCACTATTACTTTGCATGCACAGTGTGGACTGTCTGCTCTTGAGTGTTACTATTACAATGTAAAGTTCAAGAAGCAACAAAAAGAGTATTGTAAGTCTCCCCAGCTTTGCAAGTAACAAAAAAAGTGTAGGATCACGCTGAAGAGTGAACACACATTCTTAAAAACCCAGGGATGTGTTCTTGCCACTTCTCTCCCAAAGCATTTGTTGCCTTTATTCAAATACAGATCACAGCTTACGGGTGCCACAAATTATAAGATAAACCTATATATACCTGTAAATACTAAAGTCAAATGGTGTACATATGTTTTTCACAAGAAATCACAATAACCTTAGCTAGTGAGTGAAATATGCTCTAAAACTATTATCAAAGACAGAGCAGACTGGATGCTCCCCTGTTAGGAAGTGAACTACCTGCTGCCCCATGGTGGAACCTGATAATCCACAACTTCATCCAGTCAGTTTTAAGTCTACTATTTTGTCCTCACTGCTTACACTTGGGCTCAGATTGAAAAGGCTGAGCTGGAGAAGGGTCTCAAGATTGGGACCAAGACTGCTAGATAGCATTGTGGCATATACAAGTGCAGTTTACAAGTGAGATGGTGTTAGCGCTTTCTATCACAGCTTAGGAATAATGTGGTAATAGTTGGGTAATGAGGTGGAAACAATATGGATGTAACAAGTTATCGACAACGATTAAAGCTGAGTAATATTACACTGAAATTTGTGTAGCTGAGTAATGACGATCTAGGAACTATTTGTAATAACAACTGTATGCACATGAGGCATAACCTATTAGCAATAATGTTAGCAATATATAAAATAGTAAAAATGTTTATAAACAGATGTTAAAGACATAGTAACCTGTTGATAATAATAAGGTGATACTGGTTAATGCTTAAGCATATTAAAATTAAATATAAAATTTTATTGGTGACTTACAAAGCGCTGAATGGACAGGTTCCAGAGTATCTGTCTGACTTATAGCAGCCTCATAGGCTCCCTAGCGCTATTAGATCAGGTGACCTTTTGCTCTTGGCTACACCAAAGTCAAGGCTGGTTCATAGAGGTGACCGGTCGCAGCGCCTAAATTGTGGAATGATTTGCCTCTCTACATTAGAAAGGCCCCTACCATCAATCTTCAATACATTTTTACTCATTGTCTTTCAACACAGCACGAGAGTTATTTATCTATTTACTTATTTATCTGTTACTTGGTATTAGGGCTGCCACAAACGATTATTTTGATAGTCGACTAGTCACCGACTATAAAACGTACAGCTTACTGCACCAGCATAACTATCATTAGCTTACAGCTTTAAGTGTTTAAGGTATGTGCTAACTAAAAATAAAGACAAGACGATAGTTTATTAAATTTTAATGAAATTTGCAGATTATTTCGGTGGAGTTTAATAAACTCCTTGCTATCTAAACTATAACAGCGGAGTATATTCTCAAGCATCTCACACTTCTGATAATCAGTTGTCTGCTTGATGTTTATTCAGCTGTATAAATACTACAACTTTAATCTCAGCCAAACTGATTTACGCAGGAACAAATAAAATACTAAAAAAAAGCCAAACAATAAAAGTTTTAAATTATCTAAGTGACTTATATATGTTTAACCTGAATAGCGAAAGACGGCGGTGGGTTTGAAAACGATTTGCCAGGAGTCCGGTGTTCTTGGGCTCTAGTGAGCCTTGCCCCCGGCTAGCTATCGAGCTAGTGGGTAACAGACGTCTCCGAAAACATCAGAGCACTTTTGAAAATATGTAGTGTCTTGATAAACTGAGCAGATATTTGAGGTTTACACATCTAGTTTACACAGAAAATATGCTAAACGTTTATTTTGTGACCCAGTAAGAATAATAAAAGTAATATTAAAACTAACTAGCAGACAGAGCTACTTCTTCTTCTTCGGGGTTTAACAGCAGCTGGCATCCTTGTACATGCAGTGCTGCCATCTTCTGTTTCAGTCCGTTATTACACTCTTAAATACTACTACTTATTCCTGTGTCTTTTGGGATCTGACAAAGCTTCAAACGACGCGTCGACTATTAAATCAATCGTTGACAATTTTGATAGTCGACGTAATCGTGACTAGTCGACTAATCGTGGCAGCCCTACTTGGTATTTGTTATTTGATAATGATGCTATTTCTGTTACATTAATTTTATTGTGTAATTTTATCTTGTACAGCACTTTGGCCAGCACTTTTGTTGTATATAAATGTGCTATATAAATAAATAAACGATATTAGGATCATGTTACCATACTATAATGTGGGACTTATTCTTATGTACCCATCATTCTGCTTTGTAAATATTACGTACTGTGACCTGTGACCTGTGTGGACGTATTATTATTACTCCACTATTACCACTGAATTGCCAAGCTTCAACATAAAGAGCAAAACTTTATTTTCTTTCATTTTACAGAAAAACTCCCATCTATGACATACAGTCATATCACATTTAACCATACAAGTGTTCAAAGTTGTAGTACCTTCTAACAAGTAATCGGAATGAATGTAATGTTACTAGAGTGTATTAACACCAGTGTTGCCACAGTTACTTTGAAAAAGTAATATATTACGGACTACTGATTACTCCTTCCAAAAGTAACTTAGTTACTTTACTGATTACTTTATTTTTAAAGTAACTAAGTTAGATTACTAGTTACTTTATTAGTTACTTTCAGAAGCTGCCAATAACACTCCCCACTGCCTCAACATAAAAACATCAACCGATTTTGCCAATACTCACTTTATTGGAAGTGTATTTTAACAGTAATGTCAACAATATATCTCCTGACATTTGAAGTTGAACTTAAAACTTTTTTCCTGACAGAAATACTTGTTTGTATGAAAATAAAGACAGTCTTGTTACTTCACTTAACATAAATACTTTTTATAAAAAAACAAACAAACAAACAAAGAGTCTTTCTTGACTTCCCTTAAGATACTTTTTATACCATCCACATGTAAGCACTATTGTCCGCTTTTGTAACTTTGGACTAATCTTATGAAAAAAAAAAAAGAGACTGCAGGTCCAACTTAAATTGCCTTACTTCCTTGCAGGTAATTGTTTTAAGTTAATCAACTTGAAAACTTTAATAAGTTTATTAAGTGACTTTGATAAACTTAATTCAATTACTTGTAAATAGTTATTTAAATTGGATTCCCCATTCTCTGTTTTTTCAGTATATGTTGTCATCGCATGTTATGGGGGAAACAGTAGAGTGGAGCGAGTAAACCAGTGGTTGTACCTCATTAACAGAAGCTTCTCAAACCTTTTGTCAGAAAGTCGATTTCTTTTAGGCGTGAGCACCAAACCTCCCAGACTAAAAAGTCGCTCCACAGGAGCACTTGATGGGGTTGGAGTGTTATACTTTAAAAAAATTGTCTTTATGCTTGAAAATTTATGCAGAATCTGAACGTCGTAGCCTGACATCAGGTAGTCCATGACTTCTTTTTCTGCAGAATAGGTCTCCTCCTCTGGCTCTGCCTCAAAAGTGAAAAAGTCCATCTCACCTTGGCTGCTAGATGTAGTAGCACTGGGCACACTGGCAGGGTTTTTTGCCAGAGGAGCAGTGGTGCAACACTCTGCTGTCAGAAGCTGTTTTACTCGCTCCCTCCTTCCTGCATCTCTCAGCCATCGGAGTTTGAATTTTGGACAACTGGCAGCTGCAAGAAGGGCATCTTTGTCATCCAGCACACCGGCGAAACGAGTCTGAATAGCCTAAAAAACATAATTGATATTTTTATGCCTACAATTTATTATGTTATTGAATTATTTGCAAACCATGCCTAATATGAGATCAGTATTATGGATTTATTTTGTTTTAGGTTACTTGTAAACATTTTAATTGTTTTAATCTTATTTTTCAATGATAATTAATATTCTGTTCCATGTTTGTGAATTGTATGAAGCAAAAAATCTGACTAATTTCAAGATAGAGCGTACCTGTACAATGGCATCTGGAAGGCCTGCAGTCATCCTGGAGAGGTCATCTTTCACAGCCTGGGTCTTCTGCATCAGAACTTCAAGTGTTGGTAGTAAAGTTCCATATGGACAGTCGCCTTGTAAAATGTCCAGTGCTGCAGTCAGAGGTTTCATGGCCATGCAGTACTCATGCAGGAACTGGTATTCTTGATCTTTGAAGCACTTCAGTCCTAGCTTTGTGCACAGAGTATTCAGCTCACCCATGGGGATTTCTGCAATTCTCTTTACAGCATCAAAAAAGGAATTCCACCTTGTGGCTGTTGGTATTAGGAGCTTTCTTTTGCTGATTTCTTCCACTGTTTCTGATGCAAGTGTAGATCTACTCGATTTGGTCCAAAGAGCTGTGCATTTTGCTGTGCTGCTCCTATACACAGCCCTGCTCTCTGCATTGGTTGTTAAATGTTTCTCCACATCACGTGTGCAAATTATGTTGATGGTGTGCGAAGCACACCTGCGGTGCGGGGGAAGAGACAGCTGACCATCACTTTCATTCTCAGCCGAGAGGATTTCTGACAGATCAGAAAAAGTGACATCATCGTCTTTGGGGCTGGACTCTTCCTCCTCCGTCTCATCATCGGACTCCGTGACAGGATGATAAACTTGAAACGCCTTAACAAAGTTGGATCCATTATCAGTAACTGTTGCAACTACTTTGTTGAGTAATCCATAAGAGGAGTGGATGTTTTCGATTTCTGTACCAATGACATCATACGTGTGTCTACCACGAATTCGCCTACATGCTAATGCAACCTTGTGACGCTCTAATGTGGTTCTACTGATCCAGTGGAGCGTTACTCCCATATAGCTTCTGTTGTTAGCAGTCCAAATATCCGCGGTAGTTGAAACAAAGTCAATCTCATTCAGTGTGGCCTTCAAATTTCTCTCCATTTCTGTAAACTCCTTCTCCAAGTAAGAAGTAAAAGTCGTTCGGTGAGGCAGCTCGGCATTAACAGAAGTAGGGATCTTTTTTATTATGGCACGAAACGAGGGCGAGTCAACAGTGTTTATAGGTAGCATTTCTTCTACAATATACTGCGCGACCAACTTCTTCAATTCTTCATCACTTACTGGTTTTGCACCAAAGTCCAACTTTTGTTGTTTGGGGGGTGTAGGACCTTCTGCGGAAGTCACGGCTCTCTGCTTCGGACCACTTGGTGGGACTCTCTCTGTGAGTTTGACTGTGCTGTGCTGTGACTCCAAATGTTTCTTTAAGTTTGACGTAGTGTTTTTGAAGGTAGATAACACTTTTTCGCCAACACAGAGTGTACAACGAACCTTAATATTTAAATCTTTAGTTGACAGAAACTCAAAATAGTGACCATATTTCCAGCTAAAGAACGAACATCTCTCTCCCTCCATTGTTGTTTACACTTTTTTACGTCGCTGGCTGCTTGTGAGCGGGAAACGTGACCTGTCGCTTATGTGACGTTTCACGACACGTATGCGTTTGTCATCCGCTGAGACGAAAAGAAGAAACCAAATCTTTTTGCTTAAAAAAATAGTAACGCACAGTGGTTTGGACAAGTAACTTTAATCTGACTACTGTTATGGAAATAGTAACGCGTTAGATTAGTCGTTACTGAAAAAGTGGTCATATTCGGAGTAACGCGTTACTAAGCAACGCGTTACCGGCATCACTGATTAACACAAACCTAAAATTTCTACATTACATAGTTTAGCATTTATATTTCTCTTTGCTCTGCTATTAAGCATTCATGAGGCTGCTTGAAGCTTGCGTGTCACATTGAGTATTTCCATATCTTGCAAACGGGGACAGTTGCTTGTCAGATTATGTCATACACTGATTGATGTATGAATGTGTTTGCTGCTGATTCTCCACTTTTAGATGAGCAAGAGGTCTTTACGGTTCATGGAACGAACTATTATCACTGAACCTGTGTAAATTCAATTGCACAATGACTTTACTTGATATTTCAAAGGTTAGATATACAGCATTTATGTGGCCAGTATAAATCAGAACATCATTTATGTAAATAGAGATTGCTGAATACTTAATGGTATTCATTCCTAATGGTTTAGAGCAGAGGTCCCCAACCTTTTTTGCGCCACGGACCGGTTTATGCCTGACAATATTTTCACGGACCAGCCTTTAAGGTGTCGTGGATAAATACAACAAAATAAAACTAGTATCGGTACCGAAAAAAAGAAGATTTATTCATAACACACGTGAAAAGACTCAGGAAAACTGAGTTAACGATAAAAACAATAACAAAATAACGCTGAAAAGCGATAAAAACCCTGAAAACCATACATTTCAGACCTGAGCCTCAACTCTCGCGGCCCGGTACCAAACGACTCACGGACCAGTACCGGTCCGAGGCCCGGGGGTTGGGGACCGCTGGTTTAGAGGAACGGGCAAACTGCCCAAAGCCGCACAAACGCAACTCCTGCCCTTAAAGCTGACACAGATCACTGGTAGAAAGAAATTTTTTTTTTTTTCATTTTGTAAGAGTATGATTAAGGCGTGGTTAGGCTTACAGAAGAATCATTGTTCATTTTACTTTACTTTTTTGCCACTATTGAAGTAAGGGGGAACTTTGTCAATACTGATGCAGCAATAAAGATATGTTAACGTTTTTAAGAACAGTCTTACTCATGCTGTTTAAAAAAAGGTTTTGACTTGTGGTGGGAAAAGAGACGTGCGGACTGGAAAAACTTTTCTTGCTAAAACAGTGTGATCAAAGGCTCCCCCATTCCACAGTTTTTTTTTTCATATCAGATCTTTGGAGCACATAGAGTTGAATGACCCTTTTGTTGTGGAATTATAACTCTTTCTTTTATTAGGCACAACAGTTTAAAAAAAAATTGTGTCAACACTGTTACATTTATTATTATCCTGCCGTGATGCCAGGAAGTCAGGACTCAAAACTCAGAGTAAGGAAAATTGCTCAGCAGTTAACAGAAAGTTTATTTAACAATGTGACAGTCAGAAAAAAAAAGCAAGAAAAACTCAGGGTCTGGTTAGGGTTTCTGGAAAGAAGGAGAAAGGAAAGTTAATAGGGGGGTTCCAAGCTGTAGGTAAAGATGGAGGATGATACAGTTACTTTTTTCAGTGCCGGCGGGGAGGGGGGCATTTACCTGTTCTCATTCCAGAGAACAGGTACATGGCAATGGTGGAGAGTGGGCAGGCAAGATGTGATTTACAGGATCCAAAATAGGGCTGAAGCGCTTTGCAGGCAGTGCAGACGCTCAACGGAGAAGACAAACTGGAGGCGTGGAACTGAGCTGGAAGCAGGTGAGATGAACCGGAGAAGAAAAGGAATTATTCACAGAAGAGGAACCAGGAACAGCCAGCTCGACAAGGCAATGCAGGCCAGGTGTGAGGGGAAGTGATCAAGCCTGATGTCCACCCAAAAAGGTGGACCCACTGTTGCCAACTTAAGGGAAAAACATATGCTTGCCATGACATATCCTGTAGATCACGCAGGGTTAATAATGACTCACCATGGTGACTGCTTTTAGTTGACATGGTTGCATTTGAAAAACAGTATTTTAGGTTAGGATATATTGTATAATTTGTCCCTACATATATTTTTCTACAAATCACTCTGTTGTATATTTCTTCTGATTTACTACAGGCCCATGCTGCCTTACGTCTGATTGACAGGCTATAGGCTGGAGACGAGTGTTGCATCTAATCGCTGTAGATGACTACAGGCTCTTGATGGATGTCACTCTGAATTATTGCACCCAAAGTGATGTAGCAGCGCCAAGATATAGTAGAGAGGCAGGATAGTGAAAGCACTGATACAAATGCTTCAGTAACAAGAGACTGTTTGCGTTTGATTTAAGAGTGGTGTCTGTGACCAATCAGCAGCATGATTTAACCAAATGATTCTCAACACTTGCCTCCTCCTTACAGTGTGATACAGTATATGGGCCACTGTTAGCAGTTTATCTGGTAGCATTGCGTTAATCAGCTTATTTGCTGCTATCCAAAAGGGAGACAGCGGGCCTTTTGTCCAATAACAGTGCTGGGAAATCACAGCAGTACGCACCAGATTCCTCATTCTCTCTTTTTTTCCATCTCACTCTTTGCTTCTCTCTCAAGTTCTCCCAGCTCAACAAGAGAGAAGCAGCTCTTTTGCTACTTTTCTGCAGCGAGAAAGCTGCTGCTGAAAAGTAGATTTCCAACCTCAGCTGAAAAGTGGATTTTGGAAGACCAATTGTGAAGAAATACGATGGATGGGCAAAAAAAAGGAGGAAGGATAGCGGGATAATGATGAAAGCTAAAGTGTTAGAGTTAAGAGATGGAATGTTAAAAGTCTGGATAAAAGTGTAAAGAGAGGGTAAGTCGTCATTATGCATGTGTGTGAAGATGGTGGGTAAGTCTACTTCTATGTGATTCAGCTGGCTCATTAGTCTAGACATAGGCACAATATTACATATTTGTGTGTGTGTGTGTGAGTGTGAGAGAGAGAGAGATAGAAGAGGTGCACATGTAGAGAAATGAGATGAAAAGCTTTTACAAGCCATATTAGCAAGTGCCTTGAAAGCCAAGTGGCAGCTTTTGTACTCCTTTTTGAGCATATGCACGCTTACACACACACACACACACACACACACACACACACACACACACACACACACACACACACACACACACACACACACACACTCTCATACACATTAACCACGTTAGTCAGCTTTAATCACACAGCATGATAGGGATTGCGTGAATGTCTGCGTGCTTCCGCTAGGCCTCTTAATGTTGATAATAATGGACTCCTTTGCAGTAATAGATCTGTCATTCAACACAATTAAAGAACCACACACACTTCTGTTTGCCACTTCCCATATTGCACTGGGACATGAACACTCACTGGAAAGCCAACACCATTGTGTCTTTATCAAGTCATCACATTTCCAATCTGAAGTATTTGTTTGCAGCACTGTCACATTTAGTTTAATTGGTATAGTCAAATTACACACCCTGACACTTGCACATGCACATTTCTCTTGGAATTGTGCAAATGTAATGCTTGTATTAAGGATTAGGTCACAAGCTGTCACATTTTCTCCCGAGTTATAATTAAGGGTTATGTAATACAATGCTGTCAGACACACTATTAGGCTCACAAACTCAAAGAGGCATGCGCATATAGGTAACCATACACTTTGATGCATATGCATATATACTCCACAGAGCTGAAAGTAGACGTTCATGCAAAAACACATGCACAAGTTGTTGAATAGAGAGCGGATGTAACGCATGCTGCCTCTGGACAAGAGAAGATTGTGAATTATTGAGACGATGCCCTGAAACAAGTGATCACACAGTGCCTTGCACACAAACACTAATTAAAAGGGGGAAAAAAACCGCACATGTATTGTTACATGTACATCTTGTCCTTTAGTAAAACAAGCCCTCCGGTAACAGAGAAAACTAGCATGGGTTAACAGCTCAACAGTTGTCAGCTGTGCTAAAAGAGCTGCAGCAGGTTTTTCTTTTTTTTAATTATCCATTTGAATTTTAACACAATAAACTTGCATTACTTAACACTAATGTGTGAGTAGAGCACAAAAGTGATGGTGGCTGAAAATGGGAATTTGTGTGCCTATTGTACGTATTGCACTAAAATTTAAAAAGGCATCGGTAATTGTATTAATCTTCTTTATCTTTATCTGTGTTTATAGCATTTCTGAATAGTTAAATGTTATGCTAAATATATAAACCAATGTGCTTTTCTTTCAAAAACAAGGACATCACAAGTGACAAAGCTGCCATCATAAAACCGTTTTCACTTCCACTGTGTAAAAAGAGTTAAAGATGGATAGAAAGGTGGAGGCGCACATAGAGAAATAGATAACATCCTTTTCAGCCATAGGACAAAAAAGACCCAAATGGTTTGTCGGAGAACAAGAGTGAAATAGTGTAGGGGAAAAAAGATAGATGTATGAATAAATGGGATTTCAGTCCAAGCCATGGGAATATCGGGGAAGAGGGAAAAATGATGAAATGAGACAGACATGGAAATAGAAGCAGACATGGATAGATGATAATGGCTTTTCCCCCTCAAAACTATAGCAATGAAAGAGAGAGGGAGATGAAAATGGATAGATAAATGATAATGTGACTTCTGTCTACTTTTAAGCCCTGGAACTAAGCTTCATGTTTGCTGTGTAATGACTGACTGAAAGCTGCTTAAAGTATGCTAAGCCTAAAGCTACATCAGCTATTTACATTAACCCTGCCCATTAATGTGTCATTGTAAGTTAATAAGTAGTCTTACAGTACAGTAATTTAAATAATATCTGATTAAATAAACTCTTTAGTAGAGTTAAAACTGCAAATGCTAACATGAAATAATATCTAGTATGTGTAACTCAAACCTGTATAAGCCCAAAAGCTTGAAAAATTGTTTCCTTTGGTCAAGTTTTGGAGCTGAAATCGCATCCCTTCCACTGACCTTTTCTTCTAAGCTGTGAAGTAAAACCTTTTTTGTGATTGTCAGTGACCTTCCAGCTCCAACTGCCTTCCTCACCATATGTTCTGAGAGAGACAGCAGAGTATTTAATAAATGCAGGAAATCCCACATTCAAAATAGATATATCTGTGTATTAAGAATGCATGGTCCTATACTCATAAATGTTCAAGTTACATGCCTGCATGCCCTGTATTATTGAGGTTGATAGATATGTGATGCGTGTGAGGTGTGGTGTGTTGAAATTAGAAGTTAGAGGACAGCGAATTTAAGACTTTCAGAATCCAGAATAACGCTGATCCAGATATGGAAAGAAAGTAGTTGGAGAGATTTTTCAGACCTTTGTTGTACAGCCAGTTTTGCAGCTTTCCAAAATGACACTAAAACACTAATGAAAAGCTTTCTACATTTAAATTTCTTTGAAACATAAAAGTCTTCATATCCAAACAACATGACTCCAAAATACACATATATGACATACAAGTGATTTTACGTATGCAATTTTTATACTTCTATAGCAGGAAAACAGAAATAAAGGATAGAATCAGTTCTACACCCAGTACATTCTGGTGGAAGAGTTTTAACACTTAACTTTTATCTCTTAAATCAGTTAGTTTTCAGTTCAAATGGAGGACAAGACAGCTATCCCTGCCTCTCTCTTAGTCTCACTACAAAAGAGAAATAAATTGCTTTTGAATCATTTAACAGAACCAATGGCTAACCTTAATTTTCTCTCTCAGATCCTTAGTGTTAATAATTTAAGTCTGTGTGTGTGGGTTGGGAGGATATAGCCTAGTATATCTTTGTCTCTCTGTCTCGTTTCATCTCTCATATCTACAGTAACAAGTCATAAAGTTGATTTTTAAGTCGACAAATACTCACATGCTTTCCAATAAATTCTATTAATATTTGCAGATATTCATAGATTACTAATAAAACCCTTCCTGAGCAAACGTTTCTCTATGAGCCAAAAGACAAACTTGTTTCATGTCGTGTCTGTTTTCGCAGTTCACATCATTAAAAGGATTTAAAGGCATTTCTGCCTGACGACAGATTAAACATTTTAGATGCAGCTAAACCTGCCTCATCATTTCTTGCTCCAGCCCGATGATGATCACACACATATGAGAGAAGTATTGATCGCCCCATCTAACACTTAGTAAGAAAATGGCTTTGTAAGATGCAGTAATCCATACAATTTTATTACCTTTAAATATTTACCAAATTGTACAATATAGATCTGTATTCATAATACTTTTGATCATCCAGAAAAACAATTTACTGACACTCTCGAGAGGCCTGTGAAGTTTTGAATAAACAAGAAGAAACCCGAATAGGTCAATGCCCTAATTGTTTTTAAACAAGAGGAATGATATTTGAGCTAAAGGTTTACCACTTCATACACACACTCTTAAACAAGCACAGCCTTTTATGCGGCTTGACCGATCTCCGATTACCTTAATTAATGTTAGCTAGTTTCCTGTTTCTCACTCCACCGGGCTCAGAGCCAATCAGAAATCATGTTTCTTCCAAGTATATCTGATGACTTGACAACACAATAACGCTGCATTTGTGCTGTGTGTGCATTTTTCTGTTAGCGCGTGCATACTATGTGTGATTTTGCGCGTAGGTGGGAGCGTTTTTGTGTTGTTGTGACAGTATCTAACTGAGTATTTGTCCTTTGTGCCAGCACGCAAGGATGTGTCATGTGCATGTGTTTGTGTGTCTCCTTCCTTTTGTATGTGCGTGAGCATACATAAAACGAAGGGTAGGATTACCAGCTTGTTGTTGCAAGATAGGATAGGATTACATGAGAAAGAAACAGGGGAAGGAGGAGAGTGAAGGCAGGAGGTGTGACAGGAGCTGAGATAGAGAAAGAATGAGATAGCTGGTGTGATAGTTAGTGGGATGAAGTTGAGTTTAAAAAGAGGTTGGGAGGCACTTTAAAATAAGAAAAAAGAAAACAGTGAATCGAAGGGAATGTGACTTGAGCAAGGGAATAAATGTATATACAGCATGTGGCCAAGTTTTGAGGATGTGGTTTAGCTCTGCTAATACAGACGCAAGCAATAAAAGACAAAAGGAGCTTCTGTAGATAAAGGCTATAAAGGCTGGGGAAGTGATTATCTTGTTTTTCGGGTTGATATGATCTGAGTGCGTAGCTTTTTCTTAGCTCCAGTTTAATGAACTCCAAGTAACAAACACTGAATATTGGCTTTGGATTAGGGCTGAACGATTATGGAAAATAATCTAATTGCGATTTTTTTGCCCCAATATTGCGATTGCGATGCGATATGCGATTATTTTTTAAGGTCTTTGTCTTCTGTATTATTAAACAAAGACAAGCAATACATCATATAGTATGGCCAATACTATATTACATTAATTTTAAACTGTTCTTTCCTGGAAGACAGACCTCTGTTATGATGACATGAGGTGATGCATGAATTGATGACTGACATTTTTATTTAACTTCTTCAATCACAACAGTATATTTGAACATACACAATAGTTTATTTTTAGCTTACAAACATCTGAGCATAAAGTGCTGACAAGGAACCCTGGTGTAAACATTAAAATGAAAGTCAGTACAATGTGCAGATTGCAGAAATATACATAAAAAAAATCAGTGGCTTTACCACACTCAGTTTTTCGACATCTGTGAACTACTAGACAGTCATTCAATTAAAAAATAATATTAAATAAATAAAACTAATAAATAAAAAATACACACATCTTACTGATCTCTGCAGTCAGTAACATTACACATAAAGTGCAAACATAATAGCAATTGTATAAACACACACACAAACACGCCTTTAAAATTTAAAGGCGTGAAATTGGACGGTCTAGCCTTCTGATTAGCGTCACCGCTGTCTCGGTGGAGTTTAATAAACTCGGCCGTCTGCTTCTTGCTATCTAAAATATAACCAGACACTGGTGTAAATTCTCGACTGTCTCATACTTCTGTTTAATAAGTTTTCTGTTTGACATTTAGTCAGCTGTGTGAAAACCAAGGAGGAACCCACCCGGGGGATTAATAAAGTTTTATTTTATCTAATCTAATAACTTTAATCTCAGCCAAACCGATTTACTCACGAACAAACAAAACACTGAAAAAAGCCCAACAATAACATTTTTAGGTTGTCTAAGTGACTTATATATTACGTTTAACCCGAGCAGCGAAACTCCGCGGTGATCTGAAAATGATGTGCCGGGAGTTGTGCCGTTCTCGGCCGCATCAGTAACCCTCGAGCTCCCGGCTAGCTGTCGAGCTGGTGGTGGTCTGAAAACGTCGAAGCACTTTTGCAAATATGGGATATCTTGATAAACCGAGCAGATATTTGATGTTTACACAACTACTTTCTCGCCTGAAAATATGTTAAAAGTTTATTTTGTGACCCAGAAAGATTAGTATGAGTAATTTTAAAACTTAGTAGCGGCCGCCATTGCTGGAAACTGGAGTTTGGCTGGGCCGCGCTATGAATTCTGGGATATGGTAGTAATTTGGACAGCCTTCGGCACGTCGCTGTGACGTAATCGGTCTACAAATGCGGCCTCAGGAGGATGCAGCCCATGAATTTGGACATGTCCAGAGTATAATCGCAGCCTTTGCGGTTAGAAAATTGCACTTGATCATGTCGCGATATTATCGCAAATGCGATATATCGTTCAGCCCTACTTTGGATTATCAGTGAATACAGAAGGTATAGGCTTTACTTTACAAGGCATGCTGAGACTCACTTTAATTAGAATGACAACCAAATAGTGGGTATAATATTACTTCCTTCTAGTCCATCATGAAATAAAACAGCAATAGTAAAGGAAACGGTTTCACACAAACCCAAACTTCCGCAAAACAGTGTGCACACATTAAATAACTGAATCATGATTTGCTTAAATCATTCAGTGTTTTCCAAAGTCAGCTGCATTGTTACTTGTTTCTTTTAACTCTTACATACTTTTCATATTTTATTCCTTCACAGTGTTGTTACCCCAGGCCCAGATTTCCCTCATAATAAGTGTTTGTGTTGAATTTAGAACTAAATGTCTATTTAGACATTATTAAGGAAACATTAATTAATCCTTAATTAATTCACCAATTTTAAAATATCTAGATTTTTCTGTTTTTTGGGTCACTTTTGGAAAAGTAACCAATTTTAAGACAAAAAGAATGACATTTAGGATATTGTACTGCTGTCAAATGTTTAAAAAAGGTCATATTTCACCTCAACAGTATTTAAGGATTAAGAGCATATTGGTAAAAAGTAGATGCCCATTTAGAAAACCTAAATGAAATCATAGTTTTACGATGTCATAGTTCAAAACCTAAGCTTTTTGCCAAATTTTAAACAACATACTTTACTTATACACTGTTGCCTATGAGATGTTTAACCAAATAATAATATGAGTCAAACAAAAAGCTAGTAATACACTGACTTATATTCAAAATATTGGACAAATTGAAGCCATCCAACTATTAATATCATATTGCCTAGGTTGTGCAACCTCTAAGTAAAAGAGCAGTTATTGTGTGTTGACAGTTGTCTGTCTGGCTGCCTCAAAGGTTGATCTTGTTGTATAGGTCTATTAAATTAGGCTTGCTTCCAAAGAGAAACATGGATAACAAAATTAATGTCGACATATCGATCATTGCTTGGATCTTTTCTTTGTAATGCCAGAACATTTCTTGGCTGTATGCAATATTTCCTTTCCTTTCCTTTCCTTTCCTTTCCTTTCCTTTCCTTTCCTTTCCACACTGAAGAACTTCAGCTTCATACGTTGCCCATCCCCCACACATAAAATTTGGCATCTCGAAATACAAACTTTTTACTCACGCTCTCTGTTCAAGAATAAATATTGTTGTGAAGAATTACAGAGTATGGCATTATTAAAATAAGGGTGAAAAAGCCTTTGGGTTATTAATGTTTGTTTATATTTGGGTGCACACGGGTTTCTGTTGGAGTGAAATGAATGCAGAGTGAAGCAATAAAGGTAGAGACGGCTGGTTTCCTGAGCCTTTATGCTAATCAGTCACTTATACATTCATTCCACTGCCACTGTCTGCTCAGTGTCACATCCCAACTCACACACAATCAGACATAAATGCACATAAACACGTGGACTACCTTCATCAGCCTCTCACTTTGTTTCAGTTGTTTGTTCTTTATTCAGTTTATTTTTTTATGTTAGTACATTAAAAATAATAATATATACACAAAAAAATTATATAAATAAATACATCTTAACATAGTGATATTTGTTCGTACAAATGGGAGAAATGCTGTGAGGTTTCAAGTTAGTTTCCACGTCTACAATAACTGGACTGAAACGATCAACGCGAGAGAAGCGTTAACAACTAGCCTGACACACTAACATGCACTGAGCTTCACTTAATAATCAAACAGCTGTTACTTGTAAGTGACATCATCACACCTGCAGGTGAGACACTGTAGTGACAAGTGAGACCGATCACTGCCTTCGTCACATACAGGAAAAGGTGAGACGTTAGAAAGAGCAACGTGTGATTGAAAAGAGTGCTTTAGGTGTGCATATGTGCCTGTGAGCTTTTTTTGTTGTTGCCATATTTACACATTTATCTGTGACTATGTGTCTGTCTTTAAAAGAACAAAACCGTAATCTAAATCTAAGGATCTAAAAAAATACGCTCCAAAGATAAAGATGTCAGATAATTATATACTTTTGGTCCACAGTACTTATCAAACCAAAATTAAAGATGAGGGCAATAAACACTAGCAATGGCTACAATGAGTAGGGGAACATATCAATAAAACAAAACAAAAAAATGTGTTTACAAAGAGTAGTAAACATAAGGCTCATTTATGAAGCCAAAAAGCTCCTGCATTAGTTTTTCTTTGTTATGTCTCGTGATGGAAATTCTATGAAGGTCCAGGTAGTGTCTGGCCATAGTTTATTCCTAGAGACTACCTGGATTGGTAAGGTGCAAGTGCATATTTAAAGTGTATGTATACACATATATAGACTTTATTTACTTGGGGTGTGGCACATGGTCATGAGCTTCTGTCTAATTTGAACCATTTGGGTTTTTTAACTTCTAGAAGATGTGTTGTGTCATAACAGCTACTCTCTCACTGACAAGGACATTTCTAGCCATTTCAATACACATGCAAAGTCCAAAGATCAGCGACCCAAAGATTACCAGTTAGATGCCTGTGAAGTTGACCTGCACCTTACTCAAATACACGTAGCACAGTAAACACACACTTGCAAACAATGCGGCAAGCGTTAGTGTGCTCGTTTTGTTTGTTTGTTTTTCCTGCAAATGCATTAATATGAATGTGTGTGTGTGCTGACTACAGTAAAGTGCAAGTGGCACCCCATCCTTCACTCTGACCCCCCCATCCACCCCCCAAGTACACACACATGAATACACTTCTGTGTAAGCACCGAGTGTCCCTGTAATGAAGTTTAATGACTGTAATGCTGGGCCAAAAAAGAAGGGGAAGGGGTGGGAAAAGGTACAACAACATCACCTGTCTGAACGTCTGGAATGGTTGTGCATTCAGGAAATAATACAGTTTGCAAACTACAGCAGCTGATGCAACTATTTCAGCATACAGCAGCCACAAATTGCTGAAAAAAAGACCATCTAAGGGAACAGCTACTAAAAAAAAACAAAAACTTACAGCATTTTTCAAATAGTTTTAATTGATTTGATATATCATTGTGGAAGCATTGTGAAGCACCATTCCTTGGCACTTAAGAGAACTTAGCAATTCATTTTCTTGTGATTTTACATATTCAGTTGTTTTATTGAGTCTGATAATATGTAACTGTACTATCAATTTCTTAAATGAGCCAAAGAATCCTTCCTGGCTTAACGCTGCACAGTCAGCAAGTCCAAAGAGCAACAACAACAATATTTTATCAAGCTAAATTACCCAAATGTGAGCTACACAGCGGGGAGTCTGATGTTAATGTGTATCTGCACAGTGGACACAGGAGAGAACAAGAAGTAGGTTAAAAACTCCCTTGCAGTAGCAAAGAGCCACAACTAACAGTGATGCTAATTAAATGAACGTCAGTTTGAAGGTTAATTATGTGGGTTATAATTGAAAACATCTCAGTGTAACTTGTGGGAGAGAGAGTCATTTTTTTTATTATCACTTTTTTCAGCTAAATAAAGCCTTTAATCAAGTAAACTGATTCTAGCATGCTTTAGATGTACTGCCTATGCTAATACACTACTTCAAATGATACAGTAAGTGCTACTGACCAAAATATTGTGAGTGGAGAAGCAAAAAATGCATGAAAGTAGGGAAAGTGCTTTAGGGATAGACGGCAAACACTGCAACTATTTGACGTGTATCACCTGGTGACAGGCAACCGAGGTCATTATTAGTATGCCAAACCATGATGTCTTGAATTTATTCATAGGTATGACCTCTTTATGAATCTGTATGTATGAATAAGTGAATCCCTCAAAATGATTGAGGTGCGACAACAGGTAGCAATGATTTTGATGGATGCATTAGTCCGCTGAGACTGTTTACAAATTGTTCTCAAACTGGATGACCTCAAAAAATAAAAAATAATATCTCTTTTAGGTAGACTTTAAAAAGTTCAGTGATATATGTAAAATATAGTTTGGGAAAAGGTAAAATAAGTTCTCCTTGTTGAGGCTGAAGAAAAAAAAATCATGCTTTCAGAGGTTTCCACTTTGATCAGTATGTGCCAGTGTGCTATAGCCCGAGGGACAGTGACAATGACAGAATGTCCCGCATTGCTATCAAACACTCTTGCCTAAATCATTACTGATTATGATAATTTTTTAAACAGTATTTTTTTTTGCGACAATTGATCATTTATGTGGTTTTGTTATGATCTGTGTCATAGTGTACTCTCTTATCAGCTTTATTTATAGAATCTCGAGGGGTAATTACATTAATATCTTTTTCTATGTGTCATTATATTTAGAGATGGGAGAGTGTGCAAACAAATAAAGCTAAATGTTCATAAGCAAAAGGGGAAAAAAATGGTTTAAAAGAGGAAAATAAAGGGAGTCTGCATTGTGTGCCCTTCTGCCCCTCCCTTCTCATGTCCTGGTTGGAGGCTGCTTGTGTTTAACCTTTAGAAAGAAGCCAGTTAAAAGTGAGTCCCACAGGAAGCAGTGTGGGTGTGCACCACTAAAAGCAGTTTATTCCACATGCAGTCCACTTCTTTCATGAGTTTAGGGAGACCTTTTGTTTTCTGTGCTATTCTTTTCTTTGTCTGCAGGAATTGGTCCTGTTTTGTAAAGATTTGGCAGGAAACCAATTTAAACAACAAGAAAAAAAACCTTAAAAAACTTGAGAATCAACATAGTATATACTTGCCATTTTATTCCATTCTTCTATTATAACCTTCTCACTATCAGTCTCTATTTTACACTTTTAGTTTGCTCATGGGCTAAAGTGGTAGCCCAAACTCACTCTTTAATCAGTTATATTATTTCATCTCAACATGTACCGCCTTTAAAATAGAGCTTGGCTGCCTGCCAAAGTCACTACTTGAGTAGACAAGGTTTTTTTTTTTTACACCCACATATCACCATCTGGTGGGTGTTCACTTCTAATTTCAATGGTTAATTAAAATCACAAACAAAAACACAATCTAAAAATTGTATAATAAGTAAAAGCGTGTCATTTGTTAAGGATCACATCTAATGTGTCATCCAATTACATGCTCACGAGATTTTGTGGTTTTGGTTTTATTAAATCAAAACCTATCATGCTGAGAAATAAATTATTTTTAATTCAGTTTTTATTAAGAACACACCATAAAAAAAGAATTAATGAAACACAAAACCCCACTATAATCACTGAACAGAGCACAGTGCCAACATGCTTCAGTTCAGTAAGATAAAGTACAGAATCAGGAGTTTTTAATTTAAAGCAGTCACCAATGTTTCAGTATTTATAGGTAGAGTGAAGAGATGCTACATTATATGAGCATAGATGTTATATGGATAAAGGAATCCTTAAATAAATCAGTAAATCAAGAGATAGAAAGAATGTGGATAAGTAACAGCTAAGATGACTATATATCAAATGTATATATATATATATGTTTGTGTGTGTGTGCGTGTGCGTGTGTTTGTGTGTGTGTAGGCTGACCCACACTGCTGTTCTTCATCACTTGGTCATGCCTTCCCTATCTCAGTAGGATGCCGGGGGACCTGACCATGGAGCTATGCGTAATGAAAAAAAGCATTCAGCATTCAGTCAACATAAGAAGAAGTAGAACTTCGTAGATATTTGCTTTTCTTTTATACAGTCTGTCATGTCCATCATGTTAATTCACATGCCTTGTCAATAAATGAAGCCGTAATGTAAGAATAGCTCAAACTCTGTGCAGCCATTGAAAATCAGGATTAAAAGGAGACAACTTGCCAATGGGTGTTTGTTTTGAGTCTTAGCATTCTCTCCTTATTCTTCACTCAAGGGTGAGGGTTGTTTTCCTCTGGTCTTCACAGTAAGCCAGGACTGTGTAAGTTATCCAGGTGAGAGTCATGCAGGTTGGTTGCTGGAATATTTATATTGTAGCACTATTTATTAGTATATCATTCAAGCCTGTATTAAAGCACATACATTGCACTTGCTTTCTCTTTTTCTAACAATCATAAAAACTTTAAAGTACAGTATATACACATCCATACATATGCAATAATACTAAGTGCAATAATCCTTTCTGTCATCGTATTTTTACTCAGTTGTATATAGTATTTGTATTTGTATTCTATTTTTATCTTATTGTATATTTATTTTATTTTATTCTACTGTATATAGTATTTTATTCTATTCTGTACAGTTGTGTACTGTATTTATTCTTATTGTATTCTAATTTTTGCCTCATAACTTTTGCACTGTCCACTTCCTGCTGTGACAAAACAAATTTCCCACGTGTGGGACTAATAAAGGTTATCTTATCTTATCTTATCTTATAGAAGCACACATATGAAAATCTTTTTAACGCACCTAATCCAACATACCTGCTACATAAAGACAATCACAACAACATGTGACAACAAACATTACAAAAATTACAATCAGGCCACATAATCAGGGTGACATGACTCAGCCATGAGGCAGTCTGCAACATCGGCTGCAGACTCACCCACCCCCACTGCTGCTGTTCCACCTCAGACACTTCACACCTCCTCTATTCACCCTGCTCACTCCCCCCCACCCCCAACAACAGCATCCAATACACACTCAACACAAGGCTCCAGCCTGTCTCTCTCAACCACCCAGGTTAGGAGGGAACTGAGGAGGATTAATGGCAAGAAGGCAGCGGGTCCAGATGGCATCAGCTCGAGGGTCGTCAGGTCCTGCGCGGACCAACTGTGTGGGGTGATGGAGCACCTCTTCAACCTGAGCCTGAGGTTGGGAAGAGTCCCACAGCTCTGGAAAACCTCCTGTGTTGTACCAGTGCCAAAGACTTCAAGCCCCAAGGACCTCAACAGCTACAGGCCGGTGGCTCTGACATCCCACCTGATGAAGACCCTGGAGCGGTTGGTCCTGGCTCAGCTTCGGCGCCTAATAAGCTCATCACTGGACCCACTTCAGTTTGCCTACCAGCCTGGCATTGGAGCGGATGATGCCGTCATTCACCTCCTACATCGTTCCCTCGTTCACCTGGAGACCGCTGGAAGCACTGTGAGAATCATGTTCTTTGATTTCTCCAGTGCCTTCAAGACTATTCTTCCCTCAGTTCTAAAGGACAAGCTGGTGAACTCTGGAGTGGACCATCACCTCACTACCTGGATCCTGGACTACCTCACCGACCGACCACAGTATGTGAGGACTCAGGGCTGTGTGTCGGACAGGGTCGTCTGCAGTACGGGGGCCCCACAGGGAACGGTTCTGGCTCCGTTCCTCTTCACCATCTACACTGCAGACTTCTCCCACAATTCCACCCAGTGCTTCCTGCAGAAGTTCTCTGATGACTCTGCAATAGTCGGCCTCATCACTGATGGGGACGACAAAGAGTACAGAGGTCTGACCCAAGACTTTGTGGACTGGTGCCAGCTGAACTACCTCCAGATCAACGCCAGTAAAACCAAGGAACTGGTGGTAGACTTCCGCAGGCACAAGCATTCTCCACTGCAACCACTGAACATCCAAGGTATGGACATTGAGGCTGTGGACAGCTACAGGTACCTTGGTGTTCATCTGAACAATAGACTGGACTGGACTCATAACTCAGACGCTCTCTACAGGAAAGGGCAGAGCAGGCTGTACCTGCTGCGGAGACTCAGGTCGTTTGGAGTGGAGGGCCCACTCCTGAAGAAATTCTATGACTCTGTTGTGGCTTCTGCTATCTTTTATGGCGTGGTCTGCTGGGGCGGCAGCATCTCTGCTGGGGACAGGAAGAGACTGAACAGGGTGATCCGAAGGGCCAGCTCTGTTCTAGGATGCCCTCTGGACCCAGTGGAGGTGGTGAGTGACAGGAGAACGGCGGCTAAGCTGTCATCCCTGATGGACAACATCTCCCACCCCATGCAGCAGACTGTGACAGCACTGAGCAGCTCCTTCAGTGGGAGACTGCGGCACCCACGGTGTGGGACGGAGAGATTTCGCAGGTCTTTCCTCCCCACTGCTGTCAGACTCCATAATAAAGACTTTAACTGATCAAGCACACACATCCATACATATGCAATAATACTAAGTGCAATAATCCTTTCTGTCATCGTTGTATTTTTACTCAGTTGTATATAGTATTTGTATTTGTATTCTATTTTTATCTTATTGTATATTTATTTTATTTTATTCTACTGTATATAGTATTTTATTTTATTCTATTCTGTACAGTTGTGTACTGTATTTATTCTTATTGTATTCTAATTTTTGCCTCATAACTCTTGCACTGTCCACTTCCTGCTGTGACAAAACAAATTTCCCACGTGTGGGACTAATAAAGGTTATCTTATCTTATCTTATCTTATGTATAAGCTAACAGCCTCACCTACTGCAACAATAACAAAAGGGTAACGGCGAGAGACCAAGAATGAAAACAAATTATGTATGGGATAATAGTAAGCAGCAGACTTACTATTATGTGCTGGGGAAAGGTTGAAGAATCGGCAAGTCTGTCTGTTCTGTCTCCCATAGATCACAATAATATTGTACATTAAGATGAACGTGGCATCAGTATCATAGAACTTCAACAGCAGTTCTTTAAGACTGTTTTCTTGACTTCTGTTTAAAGAACCTTGTTTAAATATGGGGCTCGTTTATGTCAACCTTCCTTTACTGTAGACAGTGTTTATTTTCATGGTTTTGTTCAAATTAGAATTATTATAAACAATTACTTGTTATATAAATAAATATGCATTATCCCTTCTATTAGATACTTAAATACCATATTACCACTGATATATTCAACATTACGCAAATGGAGCAAACATCACGTTTTATGGTAAATATGCCAATTAAGATTGTCATGCCATTATATTTCTCCTTAATGGTATTGTTATGAAAAATACTCAAATTAAAACAATGGAGATAGAGAAAAGAAATGTGTGAAAAAGAAGGAGGAAAAACTGAATAGATACATCCAAAGACAATGGATGGTTGATGAGAGAGAAGATTCAAAGATTGGTTTAAAAGTTGAATGGTACTATCGAGTACATAGGATGCTCAAATATGATAATAGTCATGAAGATAATTTGTATGTAATCCATACAGGGATACAAGGAGCTTAGAAGCCCAACTAACTGTGCTCTATTGATATATCAATAATTTCAAAGATAGCCTGGCTAATCTCTATTAGATTTTAATAATGTACAAGCCCTTTCTCCTACTTTCACACTTGCTTGCTGTGCTTGTATACGGACACATCCGCCTATGGCTCAGCTAATTTTTGCCATTTTTATTCTTCTAAAATGAACAGAAGAATAAAAAATGAGTAAATTGGGGACATTAAATGGTAGATTTTAAAAGATTAATGTTAACGTGAACATGTTAGCCATACAAAAAAAGACAAAAGGGTCAGCAAGACAGAATCTCAACATGTGACAGGCTAATGTGAGCTGTTAGTTCACACCTCTGCATAAACAGCTCGCACTTTGACACAGCTGTGTGCTTGATAGATGACCTTAGGTGAGATGATGATGAAGACTGAAGTGTCAACATGCAAGTTTGCAAGTGTCGACAAGTGAGTGTGCATCCATAATTTCACAGGGATGGAAAGATGAAAAAAAAATGCATTTGTTAGTCAGCCACTTTGTTAATGTGTATTTTGAGTGGAAGTTAATATCTCTTAAAAGTTGATTGCTGAGTGCTGTGTGTGTGCGCTCCATGTAGAGTTGATCTGACTTGTCCAATTTTACTTCCAAAATTTAGGTGATGAACAATCTTGAAATGCCCACTAAAGACTTTTTTAAATCCTCCCCACCAAGAGAACAAAACAAAAAAGAAATAGTGGGGTTTTGAAATACTTTTAAGTAGGTGTGTGGATAGGTGTGGGTGATTTTGATGCAAGTGTGCATGAGTAGATGTGTTTGGATACAGCGATAAAAATAACTGCCGTTGTCAGAGTTAATTAAGTTTGTCCTCGTGTGACTTCTGTAGCGATCGATGCTATAAGACAGAGAATGACTGATAAACAGGAATGTGAGACTGATGACAGCAGAGTGATGTGGGACAGAGAGGGACGAGTGCAGATAGAGAGAGGAAGGCAGATAAAGAGTCACCGTGAAACAACAGTGAAAACACGCCAGCAAAATTGAGAATAAATGAGGTAAAAACTGTGTGCATACACAGAGTGGAATCTCAGGGAGAGACGGAGAAGGAGGTAACTGTCAACTGTGTAATAATCCTCTGATTAGTACATCAGTCAGATTACTCACACTCCATTCCAGTAATTAACTGTTGAACATTAATCAGATTGGCAAAACCAGATTAGAGTTGTAAACAGATTAGTGGGGGATTACAAGAGCATGCTGCACAATAGTTGGAAGACAGGACATTTTTCACATTTTATTTTTTTGAGTCACAGCCAGTTTTGTCATTAGACGATTCTAATCTATGGTTCTAGAAAGGTGTTAATCAAAATACATGAGCTGCTTGATCTATAAAGTTAGAGTTCATGAATAATAAATGTGCATACAGTTGCATTGTACTTTTCTACATGAAAACTACAGTACTCTATATGAAACTAAAGGACTGTAATGGTATGTCAGTTTACATTTCATTACTTCAAATGGAAAAATGGATAAAGATATAAAAATACATACTTAAACATGAGATATTCTTGCGCCAGAGACAGAGGTTTGCATCTGGATGTCAGTTTGCAGTTATGGTTACATGAGTCCACTTTTTTCCTCTATTAAACCAGAACATGTTTGTTCAAATGCTGCCACTGCCCAAACACAACCAAACAAAGATGAAAAAGTCACCCGATGTTAATATTACACTGCCAAATTGTATATGTATATATAGTTTGGCTAAAAAATGTATTGTATGTGAACATGATACTAATTTGTTAAATATTGATATGACTTTTTGAATAGGCTACATTAACTATATGCATTTTTCTGTGTCTATAGAAAATGTAATCCAGTTACAGACACATTTCCAGCAAAAAAAATGCTGTTGACATTCATTTGTATAGAAATGTAATTTTAAGAAAAAAGAGTTCAACAAAAAAATATCTACTACTACTAAACCATTGTCTAAAAATTGGATGTGTCAGTTACTTTGTTTGTCAAGGGATCTGAGAGGAAAATAAACTCATGCAGTGACTCAGGGACCCTTTTTTCCCGCTTTTTGTCTGTTCTGATAGAGAACCAGTTCCCCTTAGTTCAATTCCTTGGAATTGATAGTCTGCTTGCCTATCGATCCCGCGTATTGGTTCTCAGTGTATTAACAATCAGCTGATTTCATTTTGTCTGTCATAGGGGGAAATAAGCAGCGCAGTGAAGAGTCTACAGCGTGGATATGGAAATTTTATTCATATTTTACTACAAAAAAGAAAAGACTGCACTGGTAAAGTGGAAACTGCATCTAGGACATAAACAACCACATTATGATACTAATGTAAAGAGTAGTGTGATGTTCTCCTGGGAGTAATTAAGTGCATCACTTTTAAGAAAAGTGTTCTGTGTAATATATGTCCTTGTCCATCTGGTGGGTTAGGACAGAGGAGTAGCTATCTGTTTTCCAGTTCTAATGTTTTTTTCTCCTAGATTTCTGCCCACTGTAGCTGTAACACAGCAATTAATCCTCAACCTTTTAAATAAAGCTTTATTATAACGGGTGTAAGGAGTAGTGGCACTTTGCGGAAAGCAGAAATCAATGGGC
This sequence comes from Aulonocara stuartgranti, assembly GCF_965226115.1. Classification (NCBI taxonomy): domain Eukaryota; kingdom Metazoa; phylum Chordata; class Actinopteri; order Cichliformes; family Cichlidae; genus Aulonocara; species Aulonocara stuartgranti. Next base: position 10,219,132 of record NC_138948.1, on the reverse strand, counting down.
TTCAATTACATGGCCACTGAATGCCCTGCACTGCAACAGGATATAACACTATGTATTGATTTACTTCAAAGGTACATGTGATTTTTTTTTTTATTGCAAATGAAGTTGCATGGTGGTGTTGCTTAACTCATCTTCAGTATTGTTATGTAGTTCATGATTTTTTGCCCTTCCACCCCATCTTTACAAACCTTGTCACACCGAGGTTTGTGAAGAAACGGTTGTAAACTGTTTTGTACCAAGGAAAAAAAATGTCAGATAATCAAATGGAAACTCAGTCACTTTTTGGTCAAATACAATATAAACTATTCTTTTTTTTTAATTTTAATAATTTAGTTGAAAACATACTTCATACAAAACATAACTGTTTCCTAAACCTAACTGTGTAGTCTTCAGTTTTTGTCTAAAAAAAAAAATAAAATATTTTTTATGTAAAATAGGTTGTGTGTGGAAGTAAATGCTCTTAGATGAAAAGCTTAAATTTATGCCACAGCCATCATTACTTCAGGGATGCCTTTATGCATTTACAAAACAGAATTTTGTGATCATGCCTCAGATCATATTGCAACAGTTTTCTGTCTCCAGACATGAAAAAACACAAGGATTATTGTGTTTATTTAAACACAAATAAATAAATGAAATGTTGGCACTAATTCTCAAACTGCTGTAATTCTGCGCTAGCTTGGAAATGATACGAGACTCCTGTGACTAAATCAAATTATCTGTGTTATTTTCAAACTCTGCCAGTTTGGAAATCCTGTTACTGTCTGGTTTTATTTTTAGATGAGAAAGTTAATGTTTAGAAACCAGTATAGATCAGACAGTCTGGAACGATATTTACTGAACATCCAGAGAACAATTTAGATGAAGAACCGTCATTAATCCTGGAACTGTATCATTCCCGTTGAAAACAACAACGCATATTTCTGACTGATTATGGGTGATGTTATCCACATTAAATTCACAGGTGGTAAAGTTAAGTTATATTTTAAACATGTTCATTGCTGTTTATTGTTCCTCATTTGTCGTAGCAACATTACTCGTTTTCATTTGTATGTTTGCAGAATTTTGTTCATAAACCAGTTTTAGCTTTTTCGAAAAACCTGTAATGTCAGATAATATTGCTGGTAGACACATAAGGTTTGTGAAAGAACAAAGTTTCTTATCAATGGCAGCACAAAAGCTCAGATAAATGAACAAAGGAAGCTTTGGATAGCTGAGGATACTTCTCCTGATTAGAAGCTGCAGAGTCTGATTTCTTTTCATAGAAGTCAGACTCTGCAGTCTTGGTCTGCACAAGACTGCAGTGATTAGTTTACTTCCTCATTCATCTGTCTTTGACCCTTTCTTTGTGTTTTTTTGATAAGAATGTAAAATATTTTGTTATACCAATGTTGAATTTTTATTTTGGGTTTTTTTTCTATCATGAAAAGCAGTCCATATTTGTGTTATTGTTTTTTTTATGATGCTAAGACATGTTTTTTTTTAATCATTTTTCCCCTTTCCCACCTTCACTTTTCTTCAGTTCGTCAGGTCATATCGTTGTCTTGCCATCATGCTTGTCCTTCCTTTTCTTTTCTTCCCCTCATTAACTGACATTCAGCTTACCCTCATTGTTGGTGTTCTCTTTTCCAAAGACCTCGACTCACCTTACCTCACTGCACACACACACACACTTACACAGAGAATGAGTGTGTGTGGGACTGCTAAGCAAATTTGGGACATTAAGATGTTTTTTTTTTCTATACAGAAAGTTAAGACAAGTTCAAGAGATTTATATTTCATTGATTTGCAAGTTTAACAAACAAACCTGTGCTTGCTGTTTGTTTTCTTCAAATTATGTTGTCTCTCCCGAGTTAGGGTTTGCCTAAGCTGCCAGTTAGACATGAGGCTAAACTGGTGGCTCCCCTAAAGTTATCTGTCAAGGTGGTTCTGTTGGGTGCTTCCCATGAAAAGGTCATATATGGCTTTCAAATGAATAAGCCTATTGTTGTATTTTTTTGAGAGGAACATGTAGTTCGCTTGTTGGTAAACCTCTTGGATGCTTTGTTGTGCCTTCGTTGCAGAATACAATGTCTAGTGTCTCCCATTCACACACCCCCACCCAAAATAACTGTTGGAAAAACTATTGACCTAGTTTGGAAAGTTCTGAAAGACACCAGATATAGCATGTTTTCAGAAACTTATGGAAGTTATGAACTTGTGGATTGCACAACACTGGTCACTATATTCTTCATTTCCGGTTAATACTTGTACAGCTGCTGTTATTGTGTATATATTTATTTATATTTCTTCATACATTCTTATATAGTTCTATATTGTGTATTTTGTTGTACAGTTATTTTATTCTCAACTTTAATTTATATATTTTATCTTATTCTTTCCCAGTTAAATTTACCCTTCATTCTAATTTGTGTTGTACAGTTATTTCATTTTTAACCTTAATTTATATTTTATTCCTTCCTAGTTAGATTTACCCTTTTTAATTTTTCATATTTATTTCCTATCTTATTCATAGCCTTTTCCTTTTTTGTTTTCTTTAGGTCACGAGCAGTTGTCCAAGCATTTCACTACATATCGTACTGTGTATGACAGTGTACGTGACAAATAAAATTTGAATTTGAATTTGAACTTGAATGAGACACTGAAAGTGTGTTTTAAAGTTAAGTACAACCATGGTTTATACACTATTTATACAAGCTTGGGCAACATGAAATGTTTGGACAGTTTTGAAGTCAGCCAGAGACTTTTATCTCCATTAAAATCCAAGGTGTGGACAACGATGCAGGTGAGCAGCAGGCTCAAGCGAGTGATGCAGATGAGCAGCAGCAGGCTGCTCACAGTGGTGCTGTTGACCACCAGCTCACCGTCAGTGATGCAGGCGAACAGTAGGGCATGAGTAGTTCTGGAAACAGCAACCACCAAATAGCATGGCAACAAACAGTGGAGGACACAACCAGCACCTGGCACCTCAAATAAATGTTGGCTGTTTGAGCTCCATAAATGTTGAAAATGAACATTTATTTAGATCAAATGGGATAAATGCTCAAAGATGACTCTTTGTCACAGTTCTCAGATATCATATCACAGTATGAGCATCAGGAGTCATGTTCCCTATAGGAAAACCATTACATTTTAAATGGGTCCTTTTGGAAGTCAAGACTTTTTCAATTTTGAACTCTATTTTAAATATGAAGGAGAGTAAATAAAGTAAGTAAACAAAAAGGCTTAAGTGTAAAGAAGATATTGACTAAATTCAGAAAAGAAAAATCACTGAAAGCTCCTCTAAAAGCACACATACAGTCACAAGGGTGAAGCACAAAGGTAATATTCTCTTGGAAGGTTTTCACTGCCCTCTTTTTCTTCTTTCTCTGGTCTGTATGAAAATTTTGAGAGTAGAAAATGTAAATATCAGAACAGAAAGAGATGGAGAAAGGCAAGCAGGGCTAATAGATAATAAACGTACTGATGTGTTCCTTTCGCAGGAAACACACAGCTCAATAGACAATGAAGCCAAATCGGGAATAAGCTGGACAGGGCAGTTCTTTCTTAAGCAGAAAAAAATGTGTCTGTCTAAAACAAAAATATTCTTCTTCTGAGGATGCCCCTGGACTATGTCTACTGTGCTCTTTCTACTTATAATAGAGGGGATCTAGGACCTGATCAAGATTCATAGGCACATAACATTATTTTGCCTCCCAACCACACAGTACAATCTCTGTCATAAGCAGCAACTGTCTTGGTTTAAAATGGCATCCATGCTACTTCATGGAGTAAAAGGCCAAGCAAATCACAGGCTCCTTTTTATTCTAGACCTTACTGTCATAGACATTTCACCTACTTTGAGAACTATTTTTAAGAGACTGTTCTCAGTTCAATGATAATATTGGTGATGAACCTCTACTTTCTGCGATGTCTGGAGAAGCTGCTGGAAGAAGGTCTTCCTGATCTCCTTAATGAAGCCTTGGGGACTCATTCTGAAGGGGACCAATCTGTTTTATTATCATTGTCCATTTGTGCCACATGTAGGAGCAGGATGAGGAAGAAAATTTTTTTTATCTTTTCAAACACCTGAATTGTGTGCATTGTCAGAGGTGATGAAGAAGGCTCTGTACACTGTGGCTGTGCAAGTCTTCAACAAAAGCATCATTGGCTGGTGTCCAGGAGTCAAGGTGGTTAGGTGTGTTGGCGCTGTGTTTGTCTCCTAGGGGCAGCTGGAGGTCTCTGTACAAACCTCCCACAGAAAAAGGCAATGCACATCTCCATGGGAGAGTAGTGATTCATGTCTGTTGAAGCTACAAGCAAACGTGTGACACATATAGATTTAAAATAACAGTCCTTTTTTTGCCTAGTCAGGCTAAGAAAACATTGCAGCAACTGTGGATTGGCTGTCCCTAACTAGCTAACCATTTTTTCTTTGCTACAGCAGTGCTTACTGGTTTAGCAGCTATATCAGAAGACAGTATTTGTACTTTTGGTCCAAGGTACTCTGCAACAGAACATAGGATGGTTTGTCTGATTAACTTTCTAATAGGCTGGGCTCACAGGAGCATCTGGGTCACTAGGAGAAATGAAATGATGGGGATAGCTATAAAAGCTGAACTTAGATTCAAGAGACTGATGGGTGCAAACCTTGACATTGAAGAATTTGTTTATGAATTTGTTTCTGTTATGTTGTGTGCAATGTAATTGGAGATAGACATAATTTGTTTTGTGCATATTTTTTCTTGTGTGCATGTCAGATAGTCGTTGGGTTTGGTAGTAGATTGTAATTAAGTTAAACTTTCCTCTTAGTTATGTTTGTAAATTGAAAAATGTAACCAATGATGGGTTTGTCAAAGGTCTGCTCTGCTCTCCTTTCCTCTCTTTTCTTCTCCAATCCACTCTTATCCTCTACTCTCCCTTGCTACTTTGTTCCTATTGGTCCATTAAGTCAGTTGATGCTGCAAGTCCTTTAGCTCTTTTATAAGCAGCTTTTACAAGTTGGCTCACTGACTGTGGACCACTGAAGGATAGAATTGAATGGCACCAAGGCCCAATGGATTTATCCCTTTCTTATATTCACAGCCAGAAGATCCTGGCCTGACACACACAGACGCTTTTCTTCATAGCTCTGTTTTGCTTGAAACAACTTTTACTTTATTTGTTTATCACGCTAACTGGCTTCCGTAATTTGGAAACTCTACAGGTGAAAAAACCAAATCAGTTTTGTATTATTGTACAGCTTGTTTCAAGTAAACAAAAGTAGAGATGGACCGATCCGATATTACGTATCGGTATCGGTCCGATACTGACCTAAATTACTGGATCGATCCATTAAATATCAAAAAAGCACATCACAAAACTTGCGACATGGCGTAACTCGTCTCATAACCGTAGCACGTTGGAGCAGTGTGGTCACGTGATACAGCGGCTGTGTGTATTTGTAGTCTCGCTACCAAACCAGCATTTCATCTCCGAGGAAGTTATCCCAGAGAGAAGTAAAGCAAGTGTGTAAGTTCCTCTCTGAATGTTTGTAAAGCATTCCCACGTTAAGCTTAACAACTGATATATGGAGCAAGTGCCTCTCTCTCTCTCTCTCTCTCTCCTGCCGCTACTTCATGAAACTGCTTAATGATCAGCTGATCGGCTTTTCTGTCGCGACTCCGTCTCTCTTGTTTGTTTTTGGCCCACTTTGCACCAGAAAGAGGAAACCAGCGGCTGAACAACAGAAGCACGTTTAAGCTTGATAAGCTGTTGTTAGAATTCATTTAATATTACTTTCTACACCAGGATCTTTTTCTACGCAGCTGACGGCTGGTAACTGTGCAGGGGCGGATCTAGCAAAGTTTAGCCAAGGGGGCCGATAGGGCATTAACAGGGAAAAGGGGGCACAAAGACATACTTTTCTTTCTTATTCTCATTTAAAATGTCTAGCTTTTAATAAATAATTATCTGAATCTTACACCCAAAGTTTTAATCTGATGTAAAATGTATAGAAGTCCATTACTGTATATAGTAACTGTTAAGTCTAATATACCCTAGTAAGCTATAGTACTTTTTCCTTTGGGAAAGTACCATCTGTGCAGTCTGCAATTCTGTTGAAGAAAGATGTTGAATCTATTTAATTATTCTTGAAAAAATAATTTATTTCTGTGCATTTTTTTTTCACACTGCATCAAATTAAAGTTGATTACATCGATTAAGCATCACAAAGTGGAGGGTGGAGGGTGGTTCCCTATTTTTTTTTTTTTTTTTTGCTGGTAGTTTGCAACCCTATTAGTTAGGTTGCTTAATATTTCTGCTAAGTACTCTTTAAAATACCAGAATAGGAAGGATGGAGCAGGTTTAAGTTTATTAGATTGATCAGTGTTGCTGAACTATGAAATATTTTGGGCGCAGTGTACTTTTTACACACAGGTATAACAGAATAGCTTTAGTGCTGTTGTTTATTTAAACTTGACTATGAACTTATACAAAATGCAGCAAGATATTAAAAAACAGTTTTATTGATTAAAAAACACACTATATCGGATTCATATCGGTATCGGCAGATATCCAAATTCATGATATCGGTATCGGTATCGGACATAAAAAAGTGGTATCGTGCCATCTCTAAACAAAAGAACCACCAAAATGAACAGTTCATTTATCTGCTCGTATGCTATCTCTGCCACCTGTCTTAGAAGCTCATTACAGTAGCTCAGACAACTTTAAACCACACCATATCCTTGAATAAGCCTGGGTTTCCCACTGTGGTTGAATAAACCATTTGCTTTAATTTTTTATATCTGCTACTACAGACAAATACTTGCCACTGTTCAATAAGAAATGCCCATCTGAAATGAAATTGGTTGTTCAAAGCACACTGATCCACTGTGTATTTGGGAATTACTGTTTTACTGCCTGTTATAAGTGTTTTTCAGTTTTTCCTGAAGGAAAGATGGCAGTCCATCTTCCCACTTGGAGAACATGCACACATTAACTTTATTAGAAAAAAATACTGTTCATATAAGGAGTCCATAGGCCCAATAAACATCGACCCAATGTACAGTGTATTTCCTAGATAATATTTATAATTTATTAACAGACATAGCATCTGGTAGTTTCGATACCTTGTGTGTGGGAATGTAAGTCAGAATGAGTCTTGGATTTCCTACATGCCTTTCCTCAATTGCCGTTGGTGCTGCTGACTTCCTTTCTAAGAGGTCCTTTCTTTATTTTCCTCAATTTCTCTTTTTCAGTTGTAGGGTGACCATTTGAAATTGCTCGTCACACCTTCCCGCTTCTTATTCCACACACTCACATTTACAGTGTGAAAGACAGAATATCCCCCCCCCACGCCACACACACACACACACACACACACACACACACACACCACCCATAGACCACCCCCAAATCAATCCACTGCCCACCTGCAACCAGCAGCCCCCACACCTTTCACACAAGCAGGCAAAAACCCACAAACATGCACAGAAAAATAAATTCTCTGGCATGACTGTCACAAAATTTACATTCACAATTCCCAAAGTCCTCTTCCCATCATCTTATCCATCCTTCACTGAATCTTTCATTCACTCAATCTCGCCCTGTTTCTCTTACTCCTCAAGGAGAGGCTGGCTGTACAGAGTGAAGGAAATTGATAAGGAAATTGGAGAAGGGTGACTGTGTAAGTATAGTGAGAGTGGAACATGCTTTATGAACATGGAAGAGAATGGTGGCTAAGTTGTATTTCAGTTCAACTTTGACCAGTCATCTACTGAGAACTGCAGATACCATGATAACCACAGCTTTCACAACAGTCAAATACACCCAAATACACCATGTAGACTTCACACAGTAGTATGTATAGTAGTACCTTATTAGTATTTGGAAAATAATATTCCCTGTTGTAAAACTAACAGAAAAAATGTAATAAGGCTTGGTTATGTTATGATGATTAACCCACATATGACAGAATCAGTCTTTCTCCTGCTATCTATCTCTTTTCTAACCTGAAGGCCATTTTATAGCCGCTGTTGTCTTCCTCCCTGGTAGTGCAAACTAAAGGTGACAATACAACTGCTGGACCTGTTTTGGTGTTATTTCAGCTTGTTATGCACCTCTCAATTTCTGGCTAAGGTGATGCAGTCTCATTGAAAGCACTGTTGTCCGTTTTTGCTGCTATTTCAATGTAACTAAACAAAGGCTCAGAGAATTACAGATTGTACAAAGGGAGATGTTATGACAGCTTGAAAAGATGCAATTTTGTTTGTAGAAAACCTGGAAAAAAATCTCCACAATTTCTTTGCTTCTGATTTCGGCTACTTCTCCTCCTACACCAGAGCTGATGTGGAGGTTTTGTCTGAGTGGTGACACATACTTCATGGAAATATTGCAGAATATTGTTTGGCAAGTTCTCACCACTGACATAAATGCTATGATGACATCAGTGCATAAGACTTGACCAATGCAGTGACCATAAGTAGGCCATAAAACATTGTATTGGCTATTTCACAGCCATCTGATATCACGCCAAAGCTTAAAATGGACACGCATGCTGAAGTTTCAGTACCAGCAGGGGGAGATAATATATTTAAATCCAAGAAGTCGTTAGGGACCAAGGAACGTATGAAGTACATTCCAGGATTCTTAATCGCTAGAAACTAATAAATACAGTATATATATTTATATGTAAATGTGTTAGCAATGTCTGTTTAAATGCTTACCCGTGATTTTTTTTTAAATGTTGGCTTGATATAAAATATCTCCGTCTGTTGGTCCTGCAGTTTACTACAATGTCTGCATGCGTGTCCATTTCGCGCTCCAGAGAGGCAAAGTGTGAAATGGACAAGTTGGACCGACGTTTTGTCATGATACTGGATTGTTTACAGAAGTATCTGAGAAGTAGTCCCTGGAAAAAGCTTGGAAAAGGACAGATCCCTTCAAAAAAGTAAAGGCGATTGGTTGAACCTTCTGTTTATTTATGTAAACTAACTTTTTTTGTTACTGTGAATTGGCTGCATATCTTAAAGCCTGGCAAGATGAATTCTATTATAATCTTATACTATGGATCTTGTGAGAATGTCTATAAAAAGGGCTAATGACAAAGACAGAGGAACATGAAAACAAACTGAGGAGAGGAGAAAAGTGATGCTGGGAGGTATACAGGATTTAAAAAAAGTAAGCAAATAAAAAAGAAGCAGGCAGAAAGTGAAAGGGGGTTACTGGATCCAAGCAAGTTGGATGGAAGGGTAGGGAAAGGGATTAGTGGTGGTGGAAAGAGATAGTAGTCAGACCATACCTGGGGAAATGTGACTCCACTGATCCTATGACAGGGACATCAATCAACAGGTGGTGTGCATGGGTGTGTTTGAAAATTGTGGGGTAGACAAATTCAGCAAACACACCAACGGGCAAGGACAAACTGAAAGGTAACTTAATCACAATAAAAAAGAGGGTGGACTGAAGCAATAATTCAAGGCAGGAATATGACTCTATCCACGACCACCTTGTTCATGTAAAAAACAGTGTTTGGGGTAGCCTGCTACCTGTGGTAGGCTAATACTATGTGCAGATGTTGAGGGTGTGGGCACCTATGACCATCTTGAAGGAAAGATATCCAAACTGCAAAATACAAAAACATTTGATTGACCAACAACTAGAGATGGCACGATACCACTTTTTTATGTCCGATACCGATACCGATATCATAAATTTGGATATCTGCCGATACCGATATGAATCCGATATAGTGTTTTTTAATCAACAAAACTGTTTTTTAAAATATCTTGCTGCATTTTGCAAGTCTGCAAGTTCATACTCAAGTTTAAAACAACAACTACACTAAAGCTATTCTGTTATACCTGTATGCAAAAAAAAATATTTCATAGTTCAGCAATACTGATCAATCTAATAAACTTAAACCTACACCATCCTCCCTATTCTGGTATTTTAAAGAGTACTTAGCGTAAATATTAAGCAACCTAACTAATAGGGTTTCAACTCCCAGCAACAACAAAAATAAATAAATAAAAAATAGGGAACCACCCCTCACACTCCACCTCATGATGCTTAATCAACGTAATCAACCTTAATTTGATGCAGTGTGAAAAAAAATGCACAGAAATCAATTATTTTTCAAGAAATATTAAATAGATTCAACATCTTTCTTCAACAAAATTGCAGACTGCACAGATGGTACCTTCCCAAAGTAAAAAGTACTATAGCTTACTAGGGTATATATATATTAGACTTAATAGTCACTATGTACAGTAATTGACTTCTATTCATTTTACATCAAATTAAAACTTTGGGTGTCAGATAATTATTTATTAAAAGCTAGACATTTTAAATGAGAATAAGAAAGAAAAGTATGTTTTTGTGCCCCCTTTTCCCAGTTAATGCCCTATCGGCCCCCCTGGCTAAACTTTGCTAGATCCGCCCCTGCACAGTTACTAGCCGTCAGCTACGTAGAAAAAGATCCTGGTGTAGAAATTAATATTAAATAAATTCTAACAACAGCTTATCAAGCTTAAACGTGCTGCTGTTGTTCAGCCGCTGGTTTGCTCTTTCTGGCGCAAAGTGGACCAAAAACAAACGAGAGACAGACTCGCGACAGAAAAGCCGATCAGCTGATCATTAGCAGTTTCACGATTGAAGTAGCAGCAGGAGAGCGAGAGGCAGTCGCTTGTTAAGCTTAACGCAGGAATGCTTTACAAACATTCAGAGATGGACTTACACACTTGCTTTACTTCTCTCGGGGATAACTTTGTCGGAGATGAAATGCCAGGTTGCTAGCGAAGCTCCACATGCTATCCAGACCACCGACAGGTCCTGCATGCCACAGCTGCTCTATCACCTGATGCATACGTTCTGAGGTGAGTTACGGCGTGTTGCAAGTTTTGTGAGGTGCTTTCGTGATATTTAATGGATCGGATTACATTTTTTATTTTTCTCCGATATCCGATCCAGTAATGTAGGTCAGTATCGGACCGATACCGATACGTAATATCGGATCGGTCCATCTCTACCAACAACCCCACAATATTGTGTTTTAAAGGTGTTTGTTTCTATGGGTACACCTGCAAAAACAATCAGTACAACTACAAATGGACAAGTTAGGACAGCAGCCTGCACTTTTAAAAAAAATGAATGACTTTCAAAGTTATCACAATAGTTTAATTGATTATCTTTCCATTTAAACATTTGCATATAGCAATATTATTTTTTAAAAATAATATTGTGTATGCTGGCTAGTCTTTTTGAGTGATCTGGGACATCCATCCATCTTTCCTTCCTTCCTTTTCCACTTTTCTGGGGCTGGGTTGTGGTGGCAGTAGTCTAAGCTGAGAAGTCCAGACCTTGCTCTCCCTGGGCATCTCCTCCAGCTTGTCTGGGGGAACACCAAGGCGTTCCCAGGCCAGCCAAGAGATAGAATCTCTCCAGCATGTCCTGGATGGGCCTCCTACCGGTGGGACATACCTGGAACACCTCACCCAGGAGACACCCAAGAGGCATCCTTGTCAGATGTCCGAACCACCTCAACTGGCTCCTTTCGATGTAGAGGAGCAGGGTTAGGGGGCTCTACTCTGAGCCCCTCCTGGACGGCTGAACTCCTTTCCCTATCTCTAAGGGAGAAGCCAGCCACTCTTTGGAAAAAAACTCGCTTTTGCTTCTTGTATCTGTGATCTCAATCTTTTGGTCACTACCTAAAGCTACCCAAAGGGGTGTAGATCAACCGGTAAACTGTGAGCTTCGCTTTAACCCTCAGCTCTCGCTTCACCACAACAGACCTGTACAGCACCCACATCACTGCAGCCGCAGCACCAATCCGTCTGTTGATCTCCTGCTCCATTCTCCCCTCACTTGTGAACAAGACTCCGAGATACTAAATCTCCTCCTCTTGGGGCAGTAACTCATCCCTGACCCAGAGTGGGCACTCCACCCTTTACCAGCTGAGGACCATCGCCACAAACTTGGAGGTGCTGATTCAAATCTGGTACCTGACAGGATAAATTGCATCTACACCTCATCATCTATCCCTCTCACCAATCCCTGTCTTCTGACTGTTTCTTTTGCTCTGCACAAATCTTATCCGTAGAAATGCAGAAATGCATTGCTAAGATACTCCAATAGTTGCCAGAAAGTGAAAGTCACACCTAATGCATAAGTTCTATAGACTTAATCCTGTTTGACATATTATCACTAAACACTTTGCAGGTCAAAAAGACTCTCAGGCCATAAGAAAAGGAAGTCCACTCCAATAACTAAACTTGTCACATTAGGATAAATTCCAGCTTTTAACATTACTTGGGTCTGGCATTGAGCACATTTAGACATAGTTTAAACCACTCAAAATGAGAACTTCAAAAACAGAAAAATCATCTGTTGTATAAGTGTGAGGCAACTGACCTGAAATAATATCTTGTTTTTCTGCAGGACAAGCGACAAGAGTTTCGATGCCTAAACAAAACAGTAACTAAAAACAAAAGCCCTTTAAATCTAGTTCTATACTTAAAGAAAAGTAAATTAAAGTGCATGCTAGTAAAGCACATCAGAGATGCAAAAACCCAAGGGCAATTTATTGAAGTTAACTGACGATCCAAATTCCCAACTAGTAAAAGTTTTATTAGATCCTTTGGCTTTGGAGGGGTCTTTCTACAGCTTTTTACAACTAATACTACAGCCCTGTTTTATAATATATGGTTTGTCTTCCAGATCCAGTTCAGATAGTCAGAATTTCCTTAGGGATTATTAAAGTATTCTGATTCTGATGACATCATCAGAGATTATTTCTTGGCCATTGTTTCTCCACAGCCACAGAAGACCTTTTACAACTTTTCACATGTCGATCAGTTGTGCCTATGACAATTACAGCTACATTAACCATTACAACCAATGGAGTTCCCCTAGAAGATTAAAAGTATCATTAATACTAGCGATAAGAGATCACGCAGGACAGTATAAGGAGGGACAGACAGCAAGAGAAAAAGAGATAGAGAGACCACCAAAATAAACTCTATGCTCATGATGAATGGGCTGCTCAGAAATAGAAAACTCATCCCTCTCTCATCCCCTCCATCCTCGTTCTCCCTGTTATCTCTTCTCCTTAACCACTCTTTCCTTCCTTTCTTCCATAACTCACACCATCTCTATTTATCTCGCTGTATGTGTCTGCAGCTCTTTCAGTCTCCGTATTTCTTTCCGTCTCACTCTCTCAGATAGTGTGCCATCTGTGTGATCAATGGAGTTCATTCTTTTCAAAAAATTCTACCATGATAGATTTTCTTTCCCGTGTTGTGTCTGCACTGAATGAAGCAAAAGCAACCTGATGTTTTGATGCTTTTATCAAACACTTAAATTTGGACATTTGGTGGATTTTAACAATTCCAAAATATGTAACTGCTTTATTAGAAATATTAACGTTTTAATAAAATCACAACTACTTTGCTAGCCATGCCTAAAAATTTATAACGTATACTTTTTTGTTTAAGTCTAGAACAAAAAGAGACAAAAGCACACACACGATAACAACAATGGTAAGACTGGCAAAGAGGAACAGAAGATTGAGACCATAGAGGGAACTTGACAGAATTAGTTGGCTGATGACTGTCACACATGAATGGAAATTGCAAGTAACGGTAATTGGGTAGCATGGTTTTCTCCTGTGGTCACAAGACAAGAATCCTATCAGCTTTTCAATAGTATTTTAATTTTGCCACCAGAGAATACAAAGTACTACATCTACTACTACATCATACATTGTAACCCTAAGAGTTGTTACAGGATAGAAAATTGAAGCAATTAAATCAGGGAATTGCAGCATTGACGGATTTCACAAGTGATGCTGGCTGCATCACAGTGTATATCACATTCTGTGAAAATACCATCTTACCAGCTAACACTGTATGCTGTTTTGTGAACAACAAACCGCAGATTGCTAGTGACCTGAAAGAACTACTTAATATAAAAAAGAAAGAAAAAGGGGAAAAAAAGCCTCAAGGTCTGGGGACAGAAAAGAACTGAAAAGGGTGTAGAATGACCTAAGGGTGAAACGGAGGAAATGCAAAAACTCCTACAGGTGGAGGCTGGAGGGCAAACTTTAGCAGAACAACATGAAGGGTATGTGGAGTGGAATTAATAAAATCATTGGGTTCAAGTGGACAGAGAGACGAGCACGGGCATCCTGGAGAGAGCAAATGAGCTAAACAATATCTTCAGCAAGTTTAGTTCAAAGGCCTGTGCTGCCTCCTCCATCACACACACACTAAGTTCCACACAACCCCCCAATACCTTCCATTATTTACCTTTCTCTTTTGCTTACCCCCAAGAGATCTTACCCACATGTGATAAACCACCTCCTACTTGACTTTGACTTCTAGTGAGGTTGCAAGACATCTGGAGAAACTACATCAGGACAAGGGGCTCTAAGGGCCTGTGCTAGCTGTCTGTCTGTGATTCACATTTGCATCCTGTCTGCAACCTGAAGCAGGAGAAGATACCAGTGTTTTGGAAAACGTCATGTTAGAAACTGAGACCCCAGCGGTACAGTCACACTCATGAGAGTCATAAGCTCACAAGCAGGAAAAACTGTGATTGGAGAACATGTAAAGGGGCGACCAACCAACCACCAAAGTGACTCTGATAGTTCAAGATGGCAATAAAACAGCAATAGACTCAGAATGCTATCAGCTTGCAGTCAAATTGGGTCAAATTGGCAGGCAAAAAAATCAGTGTAATCACCAGGTAAACACCGATCTTTCTTAGTCACAAAGAGGTTGCCATCCTAGTTTTGCTGTAGTGTTACTGAACCATTAACAACTATTGACCAGGTGCCATCACATGACATCTGATTAAGGTGCTGGAGAGACTAGTTTGAGTTATTTTGAAATTGCAGGTGAAAACATCTCCAGTTAACAAATAGACCAAATCTGTAAATGGATGACACATTAATCTACATGCTGCAGAGAGCATGCTCCTATTTTGGTAGTACCAGCTGCTTTGTGAAGATCAGGTGCATTTAACACCATTCAGCCAGCTACTGAGCGAGAACCTACAGGAAATGGCAGTAAACACATCCGCCATCTCGTGGATTACAGAGTACCTGACAGACAGGCCATAGTATGCGAGGCAGTCCTCTTTCTGACTTGGTGATGTGCTCCACAGGAAGATGTGCTGTCTATTTGTGTTCACCTTTTTACACCTCAGACTGAGATGTAAGAGGTACTGAAGCGGACATCCTTCAATGTGTACAGCAATGTTGGCAATTTTCTACCAGTCAGTTATGGGGTACATAGCGTTATTTAGAATCATTCTTGTAGAATAAGTCAATGAATTTGTAAATGTGTGTTTTGAGTGGTCAGTAAGTAGAAGCCAGTCCAGTCCATTCCATAGTAAATCAGGAACAACATTTTAAAACAATTTGACACATTCTGCTTTGGCAGTGAATGGCAACCCTGAATCACATCAGATACATAAAGATGGATTATGCATCTCAAAATGTTTTCATATTAAAGTTCTCCCTCCATTTTTATGTATAACAATTTACTTTAATATACACTCTAGCCTTTTACTAAGCTGTCTAAACATTCATCATTCATCCACACAGTAACCGGCACTTTTTTAAACAAGGCTGACAATGAAAGATAGTCTTTGTGTGCATGTATGCCTGTGTGTGTTTATGTGTACACCTCTCTCTAATTAAATTTAAGAATCAGACTCAATATTTAACCAACACAATATCGGGCACTGCTGATAACATTGTCAAATCTTGGTATCTGTCCTTTTCACTCATACCCATCTGGCTTTTCTCTTGCTCTCTTTCTTTCTTTCTTTCTTTCTTTCTTTCTTTCTCGCTTTTCCTGCCCTACATGCTTCACTGTGTTTTGATTACTGGCTGAATTTGTGTCTTTGTACTTGGAAATAGAGCAGGATGGGCATTTTGAGAGGGGGAAGAAGGATCACAGATGGGCCTTGTCAAATCTCTGTACATCTGGCCTTCTCCCTGGCCAGTTTTCTACACAGAGAGACACAGAATGATCTATACTAATACTTCATGACCATTTTGTTAATCATGATCATGCATGCACAAAGATGAATAAGGGACAGGGATAGTTCTGAATGTCATATAAACACATACACATAGTTAACCATGCATGCCCATGAATGAAACACGCACACTCGAGTGCTCATAAATACACACACACACAAAGACAAACTGTGCAGCAGGACACAGTGGGTATGGACTCCTGTTGTGGTTTATGGTTGCCAAATAATGATGGCAGGGAATCAGGATCATGCCAGGTTTAAAGGTAGCCAATAGCATGTCAGTATAAGGATGACAGAGGGCCAACTCTGACTTGTTGTATAGCGCCACCAATTGATGGTGTGTCTCTTTCCACTGAAAGCCCTTTTTATAGCAATGCATCTTTAAAAAATATATAGATTTCCTGTATTTTGGCATTTATTTAATTTGTAACTCGGGTTTATTAAATTGCCCCCAAAGCTGTGTTTTTTGGGGTGCAAGGCTGCTACCAATCACATTGCAATCAAACATTGATCAGTGCAACAGTGCAAATAGGACAATATTACATTAATATGCAAAGGAACTTTTTTTCCCCCAATTTGTTTCTCATATTTTGATGATGTTAATGACTCCATCCAAGGGTCAACTTTTGTCTGCATGAAAACGCTCTGCATGCACGTATGTTTATCAGCTGTCCAAGGTCCCTTTCCTAGATTGGGACATATGCTTCATAGAGTCCTGTGGACACACACACACACACACACACACACACACACGACATACATGCAGCAATATGCACCTCAAAGGTACTCATAATGATAGAATAAGAATAAGGAAAAAGGAAACCTGGAGCTTACTAAGAAAATGTACTGATTATATGACCACATGACCTATCTGCCAGACATGATTATTTCGAGCTATATCAGAAAACCAACTGCAGGTACATTTCAAAGGAGCTTCTTTCCGCCAATGACTCTCAACCTCCAAGAATAATAGGTATCAAAATATGAAGTGCTTATCTCCATGCTGCAGCCATAAATCTGCATAATGTGGCATAATGTTGATCTCTAATACTACATGAAGTTTCATATCAAGTAATAAATATGACATCACCTTCATAGGTTATTTTTTATGGAATAAACCAAAGCACTGAAGATCAATGAAATAAGTATTTTTACATATTCTAAAAGCCTCTTACATTACACAGCCAACGACTCAAGACTGAATAGGTCAAATCTCCTGCATTGTTTGTAATATATTGAAGAAAAAGGTGTTGGGTAAGCAATAAAGTTCTATATTCGACAAAGTTTGCAGGGTTAGGGCAGTTTTCCGACTTTCTCCTTTCCATGTACGTTTGAAACAGTTCTGCCAGAAACCTCTGCTACTCTTCTGTACTCTCAAGAAATAAAGCATTTTACTGTACCTTTAGTGGTACTAAGGCGTATCTGTGGGTACGTACCATCTATGGTACTGCAAATGTACTCTCAACAAGAGTCTTAAGCCTAAAGAGACCCACCTTTAACCTCTGGTGATACCTAATGTATTGGTGCAAGATCTGACTTTTTTTTTTTGTTTTTGTTTTTTAAAAGGTAAAAAAAGAAACTGGGTACCCACTAATTTGTATGATATATTTAATTTTTATATTTTTGTATATTTAAGGACAGAATTTCTAGGTGAAGTCAAGTGGCAGAAGGCTTCCACTTGGGAATCTGCTTTTCACAGATGATGTGGTTCTGTTGGCTTCATCAGGTGGTGGCCTCCACCTTGCACTAGAGTGTTTTACAGCTGAGTGTGAAGCAGCAGGAAGGAGAATCAGCACCTCCAAGTCTGTGGCCATGGTCCTCAGCCTAAAACTTCAGGGTCAGGGATGAGTTATTGCCTCAAGTAGAAGAGATTAAGTATCTTGGGGCCTTATTCATGAGTGAGGGGATCATGGGAGTGGGACATCAACAGATGGATTGGTGCTGTGGCTGTGGTGACGCAGACACTGTACCAGTCCATCATAGATGTCAATCTTCTCACCTATGGTTAGTGACCGAAAGAAAGAGGTTATAAACTCATTTTCCCCCAAAAATGAGTTTTTTTGGAAGGGTGGTTGGTCTTTCCTTTAGAGAAAGGCCAACTGGGATAGATGTCCCAGTGGGAGGAGGCCCTGGGGCAGACACAGGGCATACTGAAGAGATTATATCTCTCAGTTGGCCTGTGAATGCATTGGCATCCCCCAGACAAGCTGGAGTAGGTGGCCGGGGAAAGGGAAGTCTGGGCTTCTCTGCTCATGTTGCTGCCCCCAAGACCCGGCAGCAGATAAGCAGAATAAAATGGATAGATATTTTAATTTTATGTTTTATTTTGTAAAATAAGCAAAGGAAAGTGGAGAAATTTGTGTTTGGCTGATTATTTTTATGTTGTAACAGTACCTCTTGGCAGTATACCATCAGACATTAGGTGCTTGGTGACAAGCACGCCACATTTGCCTGACTTGGTATTGTGCAAAATGAAGTTGCAGCATTATTTGGAGTGAGCCTTAGAATCATCTCCAAATTTAAGGGGATATACAGTAAACAGACTTTTCAGTAGTATAATATTCATTGCCAAGAAGCACTGTTACATCAACAAAATAATCAGTTTGCAGATTTTACTGCTTTGTTGCTTTACATTCCTTATGTTACTTTGCTAAGTTAATTTTATATATAATTATATCTATTTGTTTTTAATTTTATCCAGTCATCTACCTGACTTGCATATTAATAACAATTTCCAGTCTTACCCACTATTCAATCCACAATTAATTCCACATGCCTGAAGGGAGGAAACGCTGGAGGCACAGTGAGAAAACATGGCACCATCATCAGATGAAGAATAAAGAGAGTAACCAATAGAGGGTAGATTTTTAGGGACAGAACTTCAGTTTGAGATTGTACAGTAATACAAAGTCATAACCATTATGAATTTGAGAAAAAGTTATAGTTTTAGAATTATTTTTCTCTACAGATTTTAATTTGGTAGCAGCCATATTAAGCTTCACTCCAAAGCTTTAGTGATACAGAAAAGTATCCATCTGTTCTAAACTGACCTGATACAAGATTTTGTGGTGAAGTGTAATGTAAAGCATATTAGCATCTTCAATCAGTCAAATGCTTTGTCTGCTCATTTTTCCAGAAATGTTTCAGTTTTTGTCTTTATCATTTTTTTATTTTTCTCTTTTCTTGTGTTTAGTCATCTTCCTCTACTTCAGTCTTCTTCCCTTTATTCTATTGCTCTCTTACTGTTCTCTTTTCCCTCTGCTTGTCTCTCTCCCTTTAAACTGTTCCCTATGTGCCCACGCACCATAACCAAACCAGCCTGCTTATTCATGTTTCACTGAGGTATCACTTTATTTCTGTGCTATTATTTTTTCTGTGTAGTCGCCTCGGTATGACTTGCCCCAGACAGCGCTACGCTGTCCCACCCTCATTATATTTTCACACTTCGCTTCCCTAGGACACAAAATGCACACACATTTCCACACACACCAAATGCATTATGTGTGTCTTTTGTTTATGCCAGCTTGGGTTCAATGGAAATCCATCTGTGTGTGGGTTTTTTTTGTTTTTTTGTACGTGTGTATAGGGAAATGTAATAATTTATTCTTTTTTTGGTGTTTTTACCATAGTAGGTTGCCTTGTAGGTTATTCATTCATGATAGTTTCCACAGTATGCTTATTGTTATCATCAGGACCTGCCATCACTACAAAAACACTGCACTATAGGCATAAAACTTTCGTAAGTAGGTTCAAATTTTTTTTTTTAATTATCTTTTAAAAATGGATAAACATTAGTATATATTGATAGCAAATCAAACGTAACTTTTATTTTACATATATTGCTAACCTGCCAAAGCTTAGCTTAAACAGACAATAAAACACACTGCTGTCACCCTACTCAATCCTGCTAAATCCGAATTGATGGAAAGAAGGAGGCACCTTTCTTAAAGTGTGCAATATCCACTTTACACCAGAAATAAATAATAAGAATCACAGAATATAGTGAAATTAAAATATTTTGAAATACCCTGTACAGTATAAGCAAAACTATTTTAACATTTGGTGAAAAAGTTCTTTTGTAGTAAGCAGCTGGTAAGCAGGTGTTTACCAAAATAAGTTTCCAGGGCATTACGTGCATACATCTGAATCTCTGGCAACATTTATGGTACTGTAACCGAAGACCAAAGCTAGCTTAAAAAAAGAACCATTCTCTTCCTTGACTTTACTAAGCTGTAACATAATGAAATATTTATGGTGGGGGCATTTAGCTTCACAATTAAACAGGTTACAGTAAGTGATCAATTCTGTGCTTCAGTGCATTCCCAACAGTGCTTTCATCAGAATTCCTTGCCCTCTTTGGAACTGAGATACTGCATCAAAACCACAGTAATCTGAGGCTACAAACTCCCAATGTTTATGAAATGTCTGGCAAATATGCTGGAAGATGGATAAAAATTGAATGTAAATATATGGAAATAAACTGCAAAGGAGCAATATGTCATTTTTGATATATGCCTGTGTAAGGCCTTTAGAATAGGGATGAAAAACAGCGATGCATTAATGTAACCTGTGATGCTCAGTCTAACACTAATATATAAAACTGTGAGCTAATGTGTTCGCACATATTTTGCCTTGTAAAGAAACTATAGAGAAATACAGTGTATTTTGATCTGTGTTGGTGGTTTTTAACACGTATGATTTATTTAGAAAAGCTAATTGATGTGTGCATATGTTTATATCAGTATATGTAAAAATGAATAGATAACACAGCCCAGTCAGCCTTGCATTTAAATACTTGAATTTATGTTGGCAGATGATTAGCTGCTTTGGATTTCTGTAAAAACTGAGGCTGTAAACAGTAAACATTAGATATTTGTTTAATGAAAGGAGTGTTTTTATAATTCTAATGTTGTTAATTATTTTCTTTTCATTTTTCTTGTCTCCATCCTTTTTCTCTTATGCTTTTTTCTCCTTATTTCTCATTTTCCTCATTTATCACCCATCTCTCATCAGTGTCTGACAGCCCCTCAGTAGCAGCAGGCGGTGGACCAGGCGGAGGGCCGGACATCTCCCAGTCCCACTTCTCCTCCTCTCTTCCCACCTACCTCCCTGTCCAATGCCAACTAAGTGGTGCTGATTCCGCCTTCTTCCTGCGAGAAGCCAATCAGGAGGTTATGCGAAATGGCAGCCTATCATCACGGACTGAGCCATTCTTTCTCCACCAGCTAGAACCAGGCATTTCTGCCCCACACTCTCTGCCAAGTGTAAACTGCAGTTATGGAAATCTGAGCACTGAGCAGCCAATCCCTGTGGAATTGCTTCAAGGTCCACCACCACACCTGCTCCTTTCAACAAACCGTGTGACGTTGAACTGGAAGGTCAAAGGTCAGGTAGTTGTGCCTAAAGTGGGATCAACAAGGCCCTGGATACAGGTATTGTATTGTTTTATATTGTTTATATGTTTTTTCAAACATATACTGACTTAACTTTGAGGCTTCACATACAATACACTTACCCATTCAAGAATCAAGAAGCACTAGTTACATCATTTGGTAATTTATTTACCTGTATGTGCTTGCATTCAGCTTTATTTAATACTTAAAAATTGATTCAATTTATTATTCAATGAAAACAATGTAAATGCACCTGCTCTTAGAGACATGTTTTTTTTTTTATCCTGTTAAACCTGCTTCAAATTTTTTGGCCACTAGGGGTGGTAGGGAGTAAAGTTGAACTAGAAAGCATCTCAGCAAACACGTTTGCATATTTGGGTGAAAGGAAGGATATTAGTATTTATCATATTTATATCCATCTGATTGGAGAAGCTCCCATATTCAATTTCTGTCCTCTCTGTTATGGTTTCCTCAAATTCTGAAAGGAAACAGTACAGTTCTGTAGCAGCTAAATACTCCATTATGTTCATAGGCTAGTTGCCCATTTTTTGTGCCATACAGCAGGGAAATGTAAGAGCAGTAAGAGTAAGCCAAAACAATAAAGCTGTGGTTCAGAAAATTAAACCAATGAGCTGTAAAGCTAAGAGGCTGCAGAGTCAGGTGATAATTCTTTATCACTTTATCACCAGGAGAAATACCCTTTACACACAGTAATTTGGTCCAGTGCTTATACAACATAAAAACATTAAGTTGCCCAGCTTTAATGAATAGACGAATATCTGAGATCTGTAAATGACAGGGAAGAAAATGGTTTTATAAAACAGAGAGACAGATAACTTATAGTCTTTGATTGCGTCTTACTAGCTGTCGAGATTTTTCCATTATGACATTATAGGCTTTTGTTTCTTCTTCAGGTATTATTTTACCTGGTAGGGCGGCGTTGGGATGAGCCTGAACCACCTCCATCATCCCTCCTCCCATGCATCAGGGCCTTGGCCATCCGTGACACTAGTGAAGCAGCACCCTCGGCAGGCTGCCGACTCATGGGACCATCTGGTATCTGTGTTGTCCGTCTGGAGATTCCCCCAGCTTGGTTTACACCACCACAAGTGAGAAAGAGACCTCCTGAAGTGGCGCTACCATCAGTGGATGTGTATTACTCAATTATACCAGTGGAAGGTGCTGGTGAAGAGTGTCCCTCCACTGTTAATGAGCCATGGAAAGCTCCAAGTGCAAACCCTGGGCCACATGGTGGTCTGGCTATGGGCCTTGGGGGGCAGTGGAGCACCCTAGTGGATGAAGGTCTTCAAGACATGCTGAAAGTTGGTTCTGTTGCAATGAGCATGGGCCCTGTTTCTGCCAAAGGAGAAAGACTACAATTAGATGACAATGTGGAAGTTTTGGAGCCTCCCAGTCCTGTTCGGCTTGGCAGAACAGTGGCTTTTGCCATCTACATGAAGACAACTTCAAATACGGAACAGTTTACATTGAGGTGGGAATGCATACACTTTCACTTTATCGTCTGGCTTCGTTTTTATTTGTCATTCTGATATGCATTTCAGTTTCACTCTGGTTCTTTTTCTGTCATCTTCACTTATTTCTTTCCTTCCCATCCGCTCTCTCTCTTCTTTCAACACCGCCGCCTCCCGAGGTTGATGGCTGTCACCTTTGTGTACTCAGCCTCTTTCAGGAGCCAGCAATGCAAATAACAACTTCATGAATATTCATGTGTGAGCCAAGGAGGAAAGAAAACACTGAAAATGAAAAGCAGGAAAGGGAAAGGGTAACACTGAGGGACTTAAGGTTGGGAAGAGAGACAAGTATAATAAAAGGTAAAAAAAAAAGTCATGCAAGGTCAGCTACATTACGTTTGTTCTGACATAAGCAGCAGGATGTTTTCAGGTGGCTGTTTGTAGGGGGAATAAAATCTTTTCTGGTGACATAACGTTTATAACCCCTGATCTTGAGCTATTATGGAGATCTGCATTCAGTCTCTGCCTCATCATTTCACTGTCTTTAGGGATTTCAGGCTGACAAATGATAGATGTGCAAATTTATCATTCTATTTAATGTACATCCCAACACACATTGATGTGGCTTGCTGTAGTATTACCATAAAATTGTACTCCTACGAGGGTTAAAACAATTCAGGATATTTTGGGGAGCTTTGTGAACCATGTTATGACTCCCTTTGTCACATTAGGCCTGGCTTACTGTGTTTTAACATTTTCAAAGGATTTCATTTGATTTAGCTAGTGAAGGCTGGACAGCAAAAAGTACTTGGAACAGCTTTAGCTGATGCACATTTCCAAACGATGTGTTGCCTCAAGATATTTTCTGGTAAGTAAGGTGTCTTGAGCTGTTTCCACTCATGTATCAGGAGAATATCAGGATAGTCAAACATTTGTAGTTGTGTTTTCTCACATGTAACACATAGCAAGAGATAGTCAGCCTCAGAATCCTACAACTGGAAACAATCGGTTTGCTTTAGACAGGGCTGCTGCCTGAGTAGAGCTTTCAGGAGGCAACATGTGTGACATCCATTTACTCGTTGCAAATTCACTGGACAATTATCTGCTGTACTTTCACATGGTGCAATAATGTCTGCACGGCGTGGTTTGCACATTTGCATTTGTATGCAAAAATCCTCAGTTCAAAATCAGAACAAGACATAAACGTGCCCTCAGTGGGTCATAAGGTATCGTACTCTTAGTGTTAGTCCCAAGCTTCCAAAAAAGAATCTGTGTTAAATCAAAAATGTGGTTCCAGCTGCAGTGGAGAGTCTTGGGAGACGAGTGAACAGCCAGAAGAACCTTTATTCTTACATGTGTGCAGTTGGACATAACTCGGGCTTGGGAACTGCCATGTTTAAGACAGCCAGACTAACTGATTATATATATATATACTTCCAGCAGGTGATCTAACTTGATGCCTAATTCCTTTTTTTTTTGTACTGCACATTTGGACCATTTATGTTAAGTAAACTGATTTATGTAATCAAGGGACATATTTACTACCACAGACATTCAAAATTGAGATTGATATTAAGCAAGTCAAAATCCTTTTACCATCAATTTACACTTAATGTGATAGTTCATCTTTAACCGCCACCAAAGTTTATTGTTGTTTACTTACGCTATTAAGAGATATTTTGGAATGGTTGGCATACACAATTGAGTAATTTGCACCACATGAACAGTTGCAACAAGGCTAGCAGGGGAGTCGGTAAAACACTGGTTATACACATTCAGAGTCACCATAAGGAGGCAGGACACAGAGTTGTGTTACTGGGGTTTTATGCATTAACTAAGGGACATAAAAGCCCTGCCTAGTTGGCTCAACAATAACAGCTTGCAAAGCTGGTAATGACAGAACTGTTTATGAAACACTTTACTGTTACCGTCTGATTCTAGTCAAAATGAATGGTCAGCCCCCAAATATTATTTATTTTAACTAAATTAACTGGCAGTTGGTATTGGCAGTTTGGTGTCATGAAATGGCATCCCAAATCATTGTGCACCTTATTGTTATGCATTATCCATGCCATCAATATCCTAACCCTGAGATGCATGCTAACCCTAACCTTTTCACATGTCATTTGACAGCATCAAATGACACCAGATAAAGGTTATGGCTAAGGTAAAGACCAGGGTTAGGACCGATAGTTGAAGAGAGAGATAGAAAATCAGTGAAAAATGCATTAAGATCCATCCATCCATCCATTCGCTTCCGCTTATCCTTTTCAGGGTTGTGGGGGGCGCTGGAGCCTATCCCAGCTGTCATAGGGCGAGAGGTGGGGTACACCCTGGACAGGTCGCCAGTCTGTCGCAGGGCCAACACACAGGGACAGACAACCATTCACACTCACATTCACTCGCACATTCGGATTGGATTATCCAATTAACCTATCCCCACATTAAGATGACAAGTGAAATATAGTCGCATGCTAATCATATGCATTGTTAGTTTAACTAAGCATTTTAAAAATACAAAAATACAGTTTCTGAGGTTATTTTATGATGAAAAGATGTTATAGATCAGTGTTCTTATATCTTCAAACAAATCAATACATTTAGAATTAATAGATTAAAAATACATAACCACCTGCACCAGTTTGTGGAAGCTATCCTGTTGCTTTTTGAATAAAGCTTTCTGCCCAATTGTGTTTTATGTATGTGACTAAAGACTGGCCACTTACGTAGTGCATCAAATGCAAAGTAGACAAGAACTCGTAGGTTTACTTGCTTACATTGACAGGTAAACAGAGAAGTGACAGCCTACACTCACCACAGATGAACAGCAGTCAGAGTTGTTTCACTTACATTTAGATTATGCACTTGAATTTGATGTGAGAAAACAGAATTCAGTTGACTACAGTCTGCAATCTAGTGGTGAGATTTTACACACTCTACCTTTAACACTATAATCTAAGTCAGTTTGACACATGTTCCTTACAGATACAACTATATCTAAAGTTGTGCATTTCTTTGCACAGCAAATGTGAAGTTGATCTCAGGACACAGAAGGAAACAAGAGGCGGCCAGAGTGCAATGCCACTTGTCTTGCTACCTGCTGACAAACAGACACAGACACAGAGGGAAATAAATATTCCACCAACATCCAGTGTTATTTCTCTCTGCCATGAATACACGCATACATCATATGAACATTCATGCATACTGATGATGTTTGTTTTATGTGTGTGCATTAAGTGTGTATTGAAGCACACACCCAAACACAAAAAACACAAACTTACCTGTTGAAGTGATGAGATGTGATGTTTTGGTTCCCCCTACAGACACTTTATCTCTGCCTTCATCGTGGAACACCATTGTTGTGTGTATGTTTATGCATTGTCTTGTGGGTATGCAGTTGTGCCTGGTACTGCTATGGAAAGAAAGTGTATGGAATAAAAATCATCCTTTCCTGTTATTTATTGTGGCTATCTCGAATTATGCTTTGTTTCTGCTTCCGTTCAGTGTTTTTTCTCTCCTAGGTTTGTCCACTCATTTTTCCACGTTTGAAAAACGTCCAACTTCTATTTTACATATTGCACTTATCTCCTATCTTTATGTCTCAGTTGAGAAATGTGCCTGTTTATATGTGTGTGTGTGTGTGTCCTACTTGCAAGTCTTGCCCTTTGCCCAAGCAAACAGTTCAATGGATAATCTCCCATGTTAGACGCAGAGTCAGACATGTAATAAGGCTTAAGTGGATTTCATTCCTGTGCGTGAGCGTGAGCGGGTGTGTGAGTATGTATGTGTACGACACATAATAAGCCTTAAGTGTGCTGCATTACGCTGAGGTGATGTGATTATGATAAACTGCTGAAGAGATGGAGGGACACGGAGAGAAAAGGAGTGAGAGAGACATACAAGAGTGAGAAATATTAGAAAATGGAAGAAATGAAAAAGAAAATTATTAGAAAAGTCTTAAGAGAAATGGGTAAGAAGGTAAAGCATTTCACTTGCCTTTCTTCTTCGTACTTCTGAAAAATTAACTAAGAATACGATGGAAGGACCAGTGACAAGAGGCAGCATGTGTTAACTAAATTGGACTGGGCATCCTTCCTGTATCAACTGGCCTTGAGCTTGTAGTCTCACATAACCATACATGATTCTGTCAGTTTGGGAAGAAACTACATGTCTACAGACAATGAGCTCAAACTGTCTAAAAGTGTGGTACTGATTAAGTTACACTGCCAAGTTTTCCTCCTCCAGTTCTTTTTTCCAGTCATAGCTTTTACTCTGGTCATTTTAAATGTTTCATTTTTCTACTACTTTGACTACATTTAAACAAAGTTAAAGGTTTCACCAGATACATCTCTGTTATCACTCAACTTCTCTTTGAACATCCAATGTGGTTTTAAAATAGATAGCTCTCGGTGTGTAATGTTGTTACTACCATGCTGCTTTGAGTTCGTTAATATCCTTTTATGGACTAAGAAGAAAATTAGAAGTAAAAATCTATCCATCCATCCATTTTCTTCCACTTATCCAATTCAGGTTCACCAGGGGGCTGGAACCCAGTTGGCCCTTGCTCATATTTTAAACATAACTAGCAGCCACTTTCTCATCATTCAATTTTCAAGTAGTCAGTTTTTTTTAATATTAGTTTTTTTTTTCAAAATATAAAAAATACTGTTGTGTAGAAACAGACATTTGACAAATGTTTTTCTCAAACTCCCCTTCACAGAGCAACTGTCTGCTCATTAACCATGTGACTGAGTGAAACGAAACATCATCAATTAACAGAACAGACATGCTAGATGAATTTCTAATTAGTTTTTGACACGCGCAAGCTTGGGCTTTTATAAACAATCAAAGAACTCTGTGATAATGGGTCAAGCATAAATTGACTCTTGGACTCTTTGTGCCTTAGCCTGTATTTCTGAAAGGCAAAGAGGAGAACATGGGGAGGAGAAAACACCTGAGAAAAGAAGCCAGTCTTTTTTTGTGCTCATTGTGTTATTCTTTTTACAAATTTGAGATGGGTTGTTTGTCATAAGTTTTTTTTCTCTATCTTGTTATGTCACTATTTTTCACTTCCATCTTATTAGCTGCACATTCATTTAGGTAACTCATCTTCAATGCTGTGCTCGCTGACGGGTTTCATTTCTTTACTCTGGGCTTTTTACCTCTTTCTTCCAGCATGCTTTTTGTTAAATGGCACATCCTTAAAATGACACAATGAGGAGACTAAGGTCATATGTATCAGATCAGAAAAAAGAGAGTGTTATGTAGACAGCAGAGGTGAACATTGTCTGTTTTTGATCACGCAATCTGTGCTATGGTGTTTCTAGGTGTTTTTCCAGTGTCTACTGGTCTTCAAGTGTGTTTCAAGTTGGTCTTTTGTTTTCATTTCCTTTACTACATCAGTGTCTTCAGTTAAAGTGGCTGTTACTTACTTAGACTTCCAGTCTATTTTCTTCCCATGAGTGAGAAGGACTTATCCAAATGTCTGTAAAAAATTATTTCTGTAAACAGCACTGTAAAAAGTTTGGATAATGGTTGGCCTTGTATGCTATGTTTTTTCAAGGGTAGTCCCATGTTACAAACCTATTTTCCCCAGTTTCTGTGACGCCAAGTTCCATCCTCCTCTGTGCCAGCACCAGAACACATTGTTCTATGTTCTTTGTTAGAGGTTGCTCAACTTTAAAATATAATTATAGGTTGTGATAAAAGCTTGCACATTCTATCTGGCCATTTCCTCGGGATGGATGCTCTTTCACAGCCTTGTTTCTGCTGTTTCTTTTGCCTTGTGCATAAAGGCAATTAGAGTTATTGGACAAACTCTTGAACCAACCCAGAGTATATTTTGTTAATCTAAGCTATTGTTGCAGTCTCTACGATATGGTTTGCACCCTTAAGTAACAAATGATACAAATCAAGAACTTACTTTTTAATTGATTAAATCTGAGATCAGCAGAACAGAAAATTGCTCAAATAAAAAATAAAATCAAACCAGGCAAATTAGTTAGAATCTCTTAGCTCACTAATCAGTGACAGCATTGCCTGTAACTTCAAAAGGCGGAAAATCAGGGCAAAACTTGATGATGAATTCATGTTCGGCGCAGCTCCAATTCAGTCAGCATTCAACGAAAAGTATTTAATATCGTCTAAATCTGTAGAAACCCTTGTCATAGCATTTTGATGCTTTGAATCAATGATTAGTTGAGCATTTCAGCATTTTTCATCAGTGGGAATGTTGACAGGCTGAGGGTCAAAGTGATTAGTATCTCCCTCATTAAAAAGCTGTCATCTTGAACTGTGCTATCGTTGTTTGGTTAGCTAATTAGTGAGATGATTACTGATGAGGGGATAAATGCCTTGTGTGCGCGCGCGTGTGTGAAATGTAGATAGACAGCGATAGATTACTGAAAGGGAAAGAAGTTTTCTTTCTGCTTCTGTTGTCTGTATATTGTTTATTTTATCTTAATCCATAGACCAATTCAAAGGTGTGCTTTTCTGGAAATTGGAAAGGAAGTATCCTGACTACTTTTACTTAAAAGTGAAAAAGGTAACAATGAAAGTCTGATCTAGAAACATTTCAGTTTTTTTCACACTGTTAGCCACACTTTGGTCTTATTTTGAAAGTTCAACCAGCTTGAAATTAATTTAGTTGCTTCTCACAAAACAATCCTAGTCCTGTGGTTGGACGTACTCCAGCTCCACTGTCTTGTGCAACAGCTGCGAATCAAGCAAGCATTCACTTGGTTTAATTGTTCAGGTGAAGAAATGTTCAAGTAAGCGATCTGGAACTCAGTATGGACGATGGGGTTTTTTCAAGTCGTAATTATAATCCAGAATACAATGTGTAAAATGTACACATTTTTTAAACCTGTAGTATGCTCACCAATTACAGCAGTGCTGAAACTGACACTTAAAGCTGCAACATCAACCCACACATCCTAAACAAACGTCAGGTTTAAGCAGCTTTCAAGAAAAACAAAATCCTTTTTTCAATGACTCAAAATATCTTATAATGGCTGCAAATCTGATTTTAAGAAGATAAATGTTCTCTTCCTTTGTGCTAAGTTTGAGACAAGTATGCAGCTTAACTGGACCTTAAGGGTCATATATTATATGTAATATCTAGTGCCAAAGAAAACAAGCATTGCTTCTTCACTGTCATCACTTTTCTTTCAGCCCTGCTATACTGACATTGAATAAGGTTTGGACATAATAAGGAAATCTGTTATGTCTGACGGACATAAAGCTGTCACTTTAGTGGCTTGAGAAAACCAACATGCACTATATTTCATCTTTGCATAAATCTTATCTATTTTTATTGTGTATGTTTTTATATTTTTTCCTGTTTCCTAGTTTACTTGCTGGTTTAATTATTTTCCCATTTGTTGTTTCTGTGTGTGTTTGCTTGTGTATGTGTAGGGATTAGTGGATTTTTCCTAGGATCAGAGGGGAGATGTAGTTCTAAGGACCAGCTTGTCCTCTCTGGTGGTTACACTGCACATACACACCATACCCTCTGTATCTCTCTCTCTCACACACAGACACACACAGAATGCCGAGCATGCCTTTATTCCACAAAGCTCCACCATCGATTTCACCTCAAAGGCTCTCTCACCAGGATGAAGGCAGAATCAGTTGTATTTTCTGAACTGTGTATATCTGTGCGAGTGTGTGGATGCTTTTGAGTAAATATAAAGCATATGATTAGTGTGGCAAATACTAATAAAATTACTCAGTCACATTATGAAGACCCACCTCTCTTCTGGGGACAAAAAGAATGAAATATAAAAATCTGAATATGATATAAATAGTTTAAGATTTAAGGTTGCTTGCTTACAGTGGGTAGCTTTTTCACCTCTGTTTGTGTTGGTCCTGTGATAGAATAGCAACCTGTCCAGGCTGTACCCCGTCTTCCACTATAAAATAAGTAAAATAAGTTCCAGCCAGGATAAACAGTTAACAAATAGATACATACTTAATTAGTTAAAAAAGTCACTTTAGTTCTCCAACTACGTTAAATTTTATTACAAAAAATCACTTTTTTTATTTAGTGAGAGTGAAGTAAAATGAAAATCATATACTCAATAAGACATCTGCACCTCTAACTTTAATATGTTAAACATTTTACTACACCCGAGTATCTCCCGTTTTTTCCAGCCATCTCTCTGTATTGCTGTCTTCCTTTGTGCTTAGATCTTTTTTTAGTCTATTTATCATATCCGCTAAAGGAAATCTTTTACATCCCTTAGATCAGAGATCACTTTTGTTGTCCATTCTCTATTTCAGTCTGTGCTTCTGCAGAGGCAGCACAGCACTCTAAATAATCACCTTAGCCATTAAATTGAGCTCCAGACAGCATGTACCTCCACTTGGATACTGTATATCTCTCTTTAGCCTATTCTCTGCTTGAATTGCCATGCGCTCATGCATACTGTGAGAAGAAAAAAATCCTTCATGTATTCAAACTGCCTGAAGGAAAATGTATCACATTAGAGGTCACAAGTCTAATTCTCCATAGTCACTTGGATATATTTCTTGTCCCTATATACATCTTTTTCATATATAATCATTAACTGTCTTGTTGCATTACTGACTGGATAATTAGACATGAACAAGTGTTAAAAGGTCTGTGAGTTAGGACGAAAACAGCTTCCTTTCAAGAGATCTGACTTCCTGATCCTCTGTGCCAAGTTTTTGGGTTATTTTTAGACTTTGAATTATTTTTGATCATATTTTAATCTTACATGAAGTTTCAGTCATTACTTAGCTTTAATTTTTTCTTTTAGGTAACAACACTACTTTGCTAGGCTTAGATCAAGGTTATGGTTGGATAAAATATGAACTTCATTGCGCTAAATGCCTTTTAACAAGATCGATTCTATATTTAGTCTCAACCCTACAATATACTCATTATGGATATACTTTGATTATGTTTTAGTGCTCCTAATACTGGTACTTATTGCATGGACTATGGTCCTAATATGTGTATATGTGTTAGTCTGTGTCAGTCAATCAATCATTCTTACAAATTTACACACATGCATATTAACAATTTGCCAGGCTAGCAATGTCAAAAAATAAACACAGTTAAAAAAAAATTCCTGTCCAAAACCTACAAGTGAGTGCTGAAGACAGCTTTCATCATGTTTATCCAAAGGATCAAAATTTTCCCACACTGATGGATGTGTAAGGAAGCTATTCTTTGCTAAGTCTTTAATCTTAACAACATAAAGTCAAGGTTGACTGCTTTGACTAGTAGTCAGAAAAACACATTGCAGCTTTGATCTGCTGCGAGTTGAAAGAATAAGGAACACAATGCTCCTCAGATGAAAAATAAATCCCACTTTTTTTTATTCTCTGTAAAGCAACATGTCATTTTCATCTTCATAACCAGGAGTGGCAATAGATTTGTTAGGGTGCAGACGCAGAAAGAGATCTTTCGGTGTTGTTTCAGTGGCACATCAGTGGGTGTGTGTTACGAGAGGTCACCACAATGACTTGCCTGAGCGACCTCAGGAGTTGTGCTACAGTACCAAGGTGACAAGGTGCATTCAATAGAGATGCATATGTGAAAGACTGTGATTGTCAGTACACAGTGGTGATTTATAAAACGTTGCCAGGAAAGTACAGGGAATTAAGTGAAGTTTATGTAGTCATAAACACCAGATGCAATTTCTGACACAACCCCAAAGGGACTTGTGTTTCCTTCCAGAATTGAAACAGACATCTTTTGCTATGGAGCCACTTTAACTGTTAAACAGTTGTACCTGTTAAATATGTTTTCCTTCATTGCAACAGCCATTGCCACCTTTTCACTTTCTCAAATCCCCCTGAGACGTAGGAAAGATGGTAAACTGGTTAACAGTCCATGACCAACACATACACACATCAAACACCTACTCGGTTCTATTTAACCCACACTGTCAATCACTATGTGTTTATTCCCCTAATCCAGCCCCTGCTATCATTCTGTCTACAGCATTCGTCCTTACTTTCTCTCCATAGTTTACCTGTCATCACTTAGCTTTCCTGCTTCTCCTTACTCTCTCTCTCTCTCGCTCTCTCTCTTTCTCTCCCCCTCTCTCTACGTCCTTCTATCTTTTTCTGTCCTGAATATTCATGAGGCTGTTATTTGCATTGCTGGCTCCTGAAAGAGGCTGAATACACAAAGGTGACAGCCATCAGCCTCGAGATAGCGCCAGTGTTTGTGCATTATGGGACTGTGCATGTGTGTCAGGGCAGGGAAAACAGACAGAGGTAAGAAAAAATTCAGAGGGAGAGAAGCAAGGAATAGACTCAGGGAGAAGGAGATAGCACCCTATTTTGGCAGTCTCACTTCCAAAGTGATTGACACTGTCACTGATATTGTAATTAACGTGTTTGTGTACCAGTGTGTGTTTGAACTGAAACTTAAACATTGTTGACCTTTAAGCTCAGTTACTGATATGATGATGATCCTTTCTGCACACGTACATGTGGCCATGTCTTAGTTTAGCTCTCTCTTCAAACAAAATATCCCTCCTGTCTCTTTTCTTCGTGTTGTTTCCGTGGCTCTACCACTCTTTGAGTTTGGTTCTGCCAGTGCCGACTTAGGGATGCTTATAATGGAAATGCGTGGCCGGTTATTGTGTTGTGTTTATTGTTCATGCTACTCCTTGTTGCAGGATAGAAGAGCCCCATTTAGAAATAGAGCTCCTCTATGCTGCTCTTGTATTCCTCTGTGCTGAGGATGTACCAGTTGCATGAGTAGCTCCTTTTAAACCAAGTGCTGTGTGTGTGTGGCCGTGTGTGTTTTTCAGTGTGCTTGAGCATTTACCTCTAAGTTACCCCAGGAGATAAAAAGGATATTGGGATAAGTTTGTTTTTATTTTAACAAGATGGGGGAGAAGAAGTTGATATTTTTATTCATGAAAAATCTGAAGCTATTTTTTTCCTTCCACTTTTTTTAGTATCTTGGCCTGGGACCCAGGCTCATGAAAACATATTGTCTGTTTTATTATTCTGGGACCCACTTGAAATAAGCTACAGATGTTCCCATTGTAGAAGTCGCAGGTTTTACTGCATGCTGGCTGAACTGCGGCTGCACTTTGGCTTCTACTCCAAAAGGGAATTATTGTGGAACACATTATGTGTTGTGTAGCAGGATAAGTGTGATGTATGTATATGTATAAATGTATATATATGTATATATATTAGTGCACTCTCTCTGTCACTCTTCGGGAGGCACTTCAAGTCCTTGAAACAAGGAATGTTTATCATCGTCCATAATGTGTTGATTGGTTCAGCTGCCCGTCACTACCAGATCAACTGCCCATTTGCGCATGTGCGAAGGTAACTCGGACAAACTGCCTGAAATGCGTTGACAGAAACATTTCAGGGATTTTGAGTCATTCTGCACTCCAGATGCGTTAATTGCGTTAAAAATTTGATTTGGCGTTGATTAAAAACAGCACAGTGTCAAAGCCCCTTTTCAAAAACCAAAAACCAAAAAAAGCAGGTCGTCATTGCGTTTTAGTAAACGGGAAAAACAACGGGAGGAAAAATATGAAAGCCAGTGGATACTAATTTGGTGGGCCAAAGGCACTCTTGATATCCACACTCATTTGATATTGGTACAGCTTTTGCATCACTAGTTTTTGCAAGCTTTAATTGGGACTGAGCTTCAATAATTTGTCTCTCATCCTCTCACCTGTCTAAGACATTTGCAAAACTTCTTCAAATAATACGACCCGCCCTGGTACTCTGCCACAGAGATACAATGCAAAAGCCAAAAGTCACTACATTTCCAGTAATCCTTTAAGGACTTCTGCCAGAAGGCCTATTGTTATAAATCATTTTGCTGTTTTCATTACTCACTTTACTCATGCAATGAAGAAAGCTTTAAACTGGATCTGTGAATGCATTTTTATCAGAAAAGTGTACTTCTTTCTGTGCGCTGTTATCTACAAGGTCCTCCATTGTTGTGGAATCATTCCATGCTTCAGAGACTTTCTGGTGGAAATAGTGTGCTCATATGGTCAACATTTCATATCGTTAGCTTCATAGCATAAGTGCCTAAGTCATTGACTTAGTCAAATGACTTAGGCAATTATGCTATGAAGCTAACGATATGTATTTTCATTCTGTTCATTTTTAATTTATACAAACTTGCTCCTCACAGTACTTATTTCCCTTTTAGTATACCTTCCTTTTCTTTCTGCACTCTTTGTGTGTGTGCGTGTGTGTGTGTGTGTGTGTGTGTGTGTGTGTGTGTGTGTGTGTGTGTGTGTGTAAAATATATAAACATGTTTACACGGCCAATGGTAAGGGGACACACCTCCTTTTCAGTAGCAAAAAATAATTCCCTGTACTCAGACTTTGCCACGCAGCCCAAAGACATGCAATTAGCAAGGTTAGGCTAACTGGTGATTCTAAATTGCCCATATGTGTGAATCTCAGTATGAATGGTTATCTGTCTCTGTGTGTTACCCCTCTCTCATAAATGAACCTGTGTTACATAGAGTCTGTAATCCTGGACTCAGTGTTGTGTTTCATGGTTCTTCATTTGCTGATATTTTACTTGTTATTTTCTCTTTTTCACTGCATCTTCTAAAACAACACGTGGAAACATACTGTATATTCCATATGTGGAAACACTGTTCTCCAGACCAGATTTTGGTGAAATGAGCAACTCTTAAACATAAACCTCAGGGGTATCATTTATAAATATAGTGTATGCACAAAACAAGGTTAGAAAGATGTGCACATCTCTGCAAACCACCTTGGCATTTCTAAAAACAAAAGATGGAAAAATGTGCACAATTGCACAGACAGTCTTACCCATAAGCATAACCCTATTTGGAGATGTAAAAACTGGCAATGTGGATGCTGACGTGGTGAATTGAAGTCAAACTGTAAAATTAATTTTGAGGAATTGTTTTACATAATGCCTTAACTAACACACATGTCACGCTTTTACTTGCAGATCCATGTTATCATAAACATTCAAATCAGCAGCACAGACCTATTAAATTCTGTGCACCATTTCGCTCTCTCCTTATCACATTCCCAGTCCTGGAGGGCAGAGGAGAAATCTGGACTGTATGCTGCCGACACTCTTGGTCCGTATCTCCCTGCAGCTGAAATGCAGGATGTGGCAGTATTCAGGAAATCTGGCTTGGCATTTTCCGATGTTGAATGATCCTTGGACAGCATAAATATCAGTTGAAATCCGAAGTGAAAAACCAACCAAGAGCTGCAGAGCAGAGCATGTTGTAATTGTTTTCAACATCATATATTCTACTTTTTTCAGCTGTGCCTGTTAGGGCTCATCACAGTGGATCATATGACACCATCTGACACTATCTCTAGCATCCTCTTCTGTCATACCAACCCTCTGCATGTGTTCCTTTACTTCATCCATGAACCTCCTTTAGTTTGTCCTCTTTTGCTTCTCGTTGGTAGCTCCATCTTCAACATCCTTTGTCCAACATACCCCGTTCGTATTCTAACCCTTTTCTTCTATTTATCCATAAAACCAAGCACAATAGTTTTCATATATATATATATTTTTTTGTTTCATTTTAGTTCTTAGTTAATTTATTGAGTAAAATCTATGCTGTGAACATGACTGCTGTCATGCATATGAGCTTCCAGACACCATGGTGACTGCCACAGGACTATGTGAATTGCAGACTTGAAATAAAATCAGTGACAACTTTCATGCAAAAATTATACTGGAAATTTTCATGATGATTAGGGAAAGATCACCATAAAAGCTTGCGTTGTTTATTGATTAGTCTGATGTAAGTAGTGCACAGACTCACATGTGTAGTTCAGCGGGGCTGCTGCACCACCAGAGAACAAAGAAACTGGAAGAACCATCAATCAGTGACCGTCTTTGTTGCGTTTTCTATTGTTATCTTATTCATGTTTGGTGTGGCT
The DNA here is from genome assembly GCF_965226115.1 of Aulonocara stuartgranti. NCBI lineage: Eukaryota > Metazoa > Chordata > Actinopteri > Cichliformes > Cichlidae > Aulonocara > Aulonocara stuartgranti. The sequence goes on along the minus strand of NC_138948.1, from coordinate 10,182,336 downwards.
GTAGCTCAGGACGTACAGCAGGTCATCTACTAATCGGAAATATCCCCGGGCAAGATAATAAACCAAAGCTTTTGTGAATGTTAGATAGAACACACTTAAGCATAAAACAGTACTTGTATGGATAGGTGAATAAGACATATTGTATAAATCACTTTGAGTGCTAAGGTAGAAAAATGCTATATAAGAACCAGTCCGTTTATTTCTGTGCATCAGTATCCACACGACGCTTTAAACCGACAGTCTAAGGTAGAACGAGTGTGGGTCATGAGGCTGATCCATTGCTCAGGTAGACTGAGGATATTTCTCCCATGCTGGCTTTTCCTCATTGGCTTCCTGTTAATCAAATTTAAAATCCTTCTACTCTCATGCAAAATCTTGAATAATGAAGTCCCAACTTATCTTAAAGACTTTAAAGTAACATTTCACTCCAATAGAGCACTTAGGCTTTCAGCTTCAGCTTTCAGGCCCCTGTGGAACACTCTGTGGAACCAACTCCCAGTTTGGATTTGGAAGACAAACACCTTCTCTACTTTTTTAGACTAAACTTAAAACTTTCCTTTTTGATGAAAATATATAGCTAGGGTTGGATCAGATGACTCCCTTAGTCGCAGCACAATAGGCCTAGGCTCCTGCGGCCTTCCCATGATGCACTCAGTGTTTCTTCTTCACTCACCTTTTTTCACTCACTATGTCTTTATACATCACTTTGCATGTAATAATTATTTATTATTCATCTTTGGCTCCCTTCCAGAGTGTCTTTTGTCCCATCTTTCTCTCCGTTTAAATTACCTATATTGAGCTTATATATATATATATATATATATATATATATATATATATATATAGCTTTTATATTACAAAAAAACAAAAAGGCCAAGAACTTGTCCTACAAAATGCTACAATTGTGAACACACTCACTCCTTCTTTTTATTTCTTTACTTTTATTCTTAAAATCTTGTATTTCAGAATTTAAAAACATGTACTTGGGAAATAAAAAGACAAGTTTTGACCCCTTTTTTTCCTCACAGAAGAGCCCTATTTGTGCTTGATCAAGTGTGACTGTGCCCCTCTTTCCTTTTCAGTAGCAATTCAGCTATTGAATGGCTGTCGTACTTACCCACTGAGCCAGTGAACACCATCAAAACTACAGCATTTTTTTTTCACACATATGATTGCTTACCTACCATGGCAGTAATAGGCTATGTGTTGTTGCAGAAAATATATTTCCAACACAGTAGACAAAAATAAACCTGCCGAAATGTTTTCCGTCTTGGTTGTAGTGACACGTTTTTTTTAGATGTCTCTCCAAAGAAGAAGCTATTATTTCAGGCAAAAAATTCAATAAATAAAGTGATGGTTGAGTGCTTAAAGTTCAGCTAATCTGGACTCAAAATTTCCCATCAAACTTCTCCAGTGATGTGTATGAGTTTGATTCTGAGCTGTGCAATCACCGAAGATGCCCGCCCGGAAAATAAGGCTGTTACTCTTTATTCCAGGCATGTTCCACCCCTATAGATTAGATACAGTTTGATGGACCTTCACAATAAACAATTCCTTGATCCTTGATCACACAGTAAAAAGCACTTTTTACTGTTTTTCTATTCTTTCTTGACTTTAAACTTCTGTATGCTATCTTTGTAAGTGCTCAAGAATAATCTGCCACAGGTTACTGTTGCTGTGACCCTTATAATCCAGGGATGGCTTGTAATATTGTGATCGGGGAAATTCAAGCTTGCTCTACTATTCCATTCATTGTCAAATCACTCTGGATAAGAGCTTCACACACTGTAAATGTGTAAAACTTTAATGATCATGTTACTTATTAATGAAGGAATTGAAGAGCCTCTGAAGTCCCTTTAGATTTCAGAATGAGCCGGTTCCTCAGGGAACAGCAGGCTGTCTTAACTCTTCGCACACTTTAGATTCTTCTGTCAAACCTGGTAGTACAGCATGTCATACCTAAATGCAACATGAAACTAATTTTAGAATTTGCAAATGCTCATTTAGTTAATATGTAGCAGATTTAGCATTTCAAAGAACCATTAGAACTGCTTCATTTATGTCATTATTTTCTCTATGCATTTTTTAATGCATTTCCAATCCATTTCATTTAAAGTTCAAAGTAGGGAAAGCAAAGATGTCAGTTCATGTTATTGTTGTACAGCTGGTTATTTTGGTCCCTTTCTGCGTCTCTATCCATTGCTATTATACTGCACGTTTATTGCAAGGCAGTGTGATCGTTAAGGGCAGTTAATTGCTGAACTCGAACTAAAAACACATTTTAAACAGATGCTTCTCCTTGCTGTAGTATGGTATGAATACATGGCTGGCTCTATGATTGACCACCATGATTCATGTTTGCTCGTTCATCAGTGCTAATTTGCCAGGCTAATCTCCCCATTAAGCTCAGTGAGAACATTAGCCTAGCAAATTAGCACTGATGAATAGGCTATTATTCAAAGCAAAATCCCCACTTCTACCCACTTGTCTCATTTTTTTTTTTTTTATTTCTTCCTCTTCAATCCCTCTCTCTTTCCTGTAATTTTTTATTTTATTTTTTATGGTTCATCGTTTCCCTTAAGTTTTTTCAGGCTTTGCTTTGCTTTACAACTCAGTATACTGTATAGATTTTTAAAAAAGAGTTCCAAAACTGGCAAAGACGCAGAATGAATAAATAGGATGTTCTACAATTTCATTTTAGGCCATGTGTATGAAAGGGATATAACACTGTAAATGGATGTTAAACACATTTGTTGGAGCAGCTTGTTGGAAAAACAAAGGCATCAGAGATGCCTCCAGTCTTTACTCCATTTTCTGCTGTCTTTTCTTCTCCCCTGTAAAACCCCCCTCAGTTCTAATCTTAGGAGTACTTAACGAAAAATGTTCCAGCTTACACACATTCAAACAAATACACATTCTTCCAAACACATACACACAAAAACACAGTGAATTTTTTTAAAGTAGCGTGTGTTACATGGTTTGATCTCCTTTATGATCTTTGGCTCTGAATGTAGCCTCAATTCTGTGTTGTATTCCAACCCCTATAGAGGAAAACCACAGAGCTCCAGGGCTTGCAAAGCTTTGTTTGCTTGTATCTCTCAGGGAAGAAGAGAATGAAAGAGAAAATTAAGAGGGGAAATGGAAATATGGGGACAAGAAGGAATGAGTGAGAAAAGACAAAAATTAAAGAATAGGAAATGATAAATAGTTTGCCATCTATCCTGTTTATTTTGTTGTCTATACTTAATCTGTAGCTCACTTTTTGTCTTTCTCATGTTATTGACTGTTTCAACCATGCTCCTGCCTACTCTGTTTCACTTAATAATATGAGTTTATCATTTGTGTTATAGAGTCAGATAATTAATATAAGCAGCCATATTGTAATTAGTTGCCTCCTCTTTATCTGCCCATAAAGCACAATATGCAAAAACATCTTACACACACAGTTAGGCACAGATGCTCTTGCACTCACACATACATGCACATATGTACACACACAGATTTACAAGTATTTCGATGAGTGGCCTATAAAGTGTTAAAGATTTTTCACCATGATTTGATCTCAATATCAGTTCCTTAATTTAGACTTGTGGCTTTCAATGGATTTTAAGTCTTAAAAAACACCCTCTGTATTTCTCAGTTGTATAACATTCCCAGATGTCACCAAGGGCCACAAAATGTCCAAATGTAGAACAATGCAATAGGTAATAAAACAATCTGAGGCAATCTGATGAATTTAATTTGTACTTGATACAAAAACACTATGCTAGATCTCTGCCAGCATGAAGTAAATGCCTGAAATAATGCAAGTTAATTGCTTCAGGTCAGAGGGAACTCTCTAAACTGGGTGCTAAGGAGTGTGAGCAAAATCACTTTGCAGAAATAACAGAAGGCGGGAAGAGGCTAACTTTTGTTGAATTCCTGAAGGAGGGAAATGTAATGGCGTGCCTGTTAAATCTCTTCTGGTGTCTTCAAACCTAGTATCCAACAAAAGCATGAAGCAGAGCTGTCAGGCCACCGCAGGACACAATAATATTGTCACATTGTGCCTAATCTGTTCAAAAAGAGGGTTTCTTAATCAATTTTATCCAACTCATGATGTTTTCTTCACACTGGAGAAGTCATTTTGGTGTTTAAGCCTTTAATCAGCACTGATTAATAACACAATTGGAAAATAATGAAAAAACAAACAAACAAGAAAATAATAATCATAAACGACCCACATGAGATAAGAACCCCAATCTTCTGGGTTAAACAAACACTCTCATATATGTGATCTATGATCTACTAGCCATATCTATTGTGTGATATCAAACATTTATACAACAATTTATACAAATCAACATGCACTGTTAAAGATAAATTTTACACAATTTTTGTTTGTTAGAGTTTTATTTATTGTATTTCTCATAGTTAACTCATCTCTGGGGATGTGACAGAAGGTTAGTGAATGTTTGGGGTATTTTAACATCACCCATCCATTTTTGACAACCCAGCAGGGGGTATTCTTGAGTCCAAGCTGTATGTCTGGCTTGTGGGTCACACCTCTTGATCACAGCTCCCTGATGGCTTTCTTCGTGTGCAGTCTTGTGCCACCGAGAAACTGAAAGCCCTGCAAACTGGCAGGCAAAGACCAAGTTTTATAGGTACAGAATGCACTCATCATCCTTTGCTATTGCCTACCAGGCTTGTGTTCTTGGCTCTACGTCTTCTCTGAAGCCTCCTCTATTATTATATATTTCTGCAGAATCACTTGCCAAGATGTTTTAGACTTGCTGAGTGGAGTATCTGTGCGTTGTTTTGAGAAGATGAGATGTGTCTGTAGATCTTAGTAAACTCAAATTCTCAAAAAAAGTTCCTAATACAACATGTAATTTTGCCATTTTTAAAAGTCTGTAAATAATAACTTTAACTCAAGACAGGCAAGGTACGTTTTTGTCCTTGGTTTTGCAAAGAACAGAAGTTACGGTGCTCATTACAGTGTGCCTCTGTGTGAGTATGTTATACAGACATTAAGATATAATGGAAGAGATAGAAGGAGACACAGAGAAGTGAGGGACATAGGAACAGTAATGAGTACTCCAGTAGAGAGTGATAAGAGAGATAGAGAGAGACTTGGTCTGCATAATGAGTCCTCCAGCATGGAGGTGGCATGTGGGAGGGATGGAGAGAAAGAGAGAGGGAGGGATAGACTGAAATATTCCAATGGAGAATAGAGAAAGCAACAGAGGCGTATTAGATCACAGAGAACTGTCTGTATAATGAGTATTTCAGGGGACCGCTAGAAAAGTAGAAGGCATGGATGGGGTATAACACAATACAAACTGAACAGAGAGTTGAAAACTGGATTTAAAATCCAGAGATAAAAAAAGAACAATGTCCTTCTAGTTAATGGTCTATACAGCATGTTTTAAAGTCACTGTATGGAAGCTCATTTTAAATCCCATTCATAATCTTATTGTAGCCAGAAACAACATTTGCAATGACATAGTCCAATATTGTAATATTTTTTTGTGTGTTGCTGTATTTTGAGCTTCTTTTGTGGAGATATTATTGGTAATTATGCTGAGTGTCACTGATGGAAATTGCTACCCAGCCCTTCTTCTTTTTACATCAAAACAGACTATTCAGTATGGAGTGCTTCAGTTTAGTGTTTGCTTCATGTGGTTTCAGTGCTCAGACCAGAAAAGCACTATATAAGAAACAGTCCATTTACCAGTCCATAAAGACCCATTGGTAGAAAGTATCAAGTATCAGATGACATGCTGATTATTGTATTCATCAGAGAAACAATATCAAAAGTGTAATTATTTTATAATTCTGATTATTATTGTATGTATTTGTTTAAATGGCCTAATGTAGTGCTAGAATTTTGTGATTTCTTTAGTACTTTGTATTGCAGCTAAAACATTTTAAGCATTCTGATTTCTGCGTGTAAACAGAAGTGACTTTCATGACTCCTGTGAGCGTGCCGTATGTGTCACTGATGTGTGCAGAAAACATAAAAATCCGCTAACTCACTTTCCCACAGTCTCTCTTTCAAATGCAATGTTAGTTTTAACAGATAGATGAGGCTAAGCTGCCAGGACCCCAGTGGTGCTTTAAGAATTAAGCTACAGGATGTGATGCCATGTGCTGTTTTTGTGTATTTGTTCCCAGAAGCTGTCATAATATGAAAAGTAGTGGGTGGCATCACAGGAGACCTGTCACCAAAATATCTACAGTTACTGATGGGTTATAATGAGCAGCATAGGAAAATAGAAAAAAAAATTGGAATAATGTACTATATACATACATACACACATTTTGAGTCTATAGACATGGAAATTACTCAACCTCCTCTTCTCTCCTCCACTCAGAGCGAAGCAGTGTTTAGGAAGTTTAGGAAATAATTTATATGAAAATTAAACAGATCAAGCAACCAGCATGCAGACAGACAGACAAGCAGCAGTTGCACTAGATATGCACAAATAACCTCATATACACACACATATGCATGGATACACATCTTTGTATAAGCAATCTGAGATAGTATACATGCACTGAGCCAGAAAGACTGATAGCTAGCCAGTCAAGAGTTTGCCGGTGAACCTGCCAATCAATTTTTCAGCTATCCAATCATCCATCAAAAAAATAAAAGTATACATATTACCCAGTCGTGTCTGCTATCCACAAGACAGTTGTCTAACACATTTGATCACTTAGAGATATAGATAGAGACTCAGTTTTAGTAGATATTAGTATACCCATAATCACAAGTATTCTGCGATGGAGACATGGAGGAGATGAAAATGGAAGATACCTATAGAGTTCAATGTGGAGTTACATAAGAGCTTCAGTCAGATAGTCTAATGGGAGAGAGGAAAAGGTGGAGGTAGATGCAACAAAGCCAGCAGAGGGAGTTTGTTAGAAATGTGGGGGAAGAAAAAGTGAAGAGGATGAGAGGAAAGAGTAGGCACTGATAGGAATTAAATGTAAAAAGTTAAGGCAGCAAGAAGGGAACCAAGAATCTGGATGACGGAGGGAAGTATGGGAGTAGATAGGGGATTGAAAATGCAGTGGGAAATGCTATGATGTGTGTATATTCTCACTGGAATAATGTGATATGAATGACCTATAAGTTATAGATTTATTTATAGTAGGGGATTTTTGTTTTGTTTTGTTCTTTAGAAAAAAATACATACATATAGACAATTTTGCAGTCTTCCTAACAAATAAATGTCTGTTTAAACACTGCAAGGAACTGTGGCGTTATTTGTCCTGTTCAGCGCTGTGTGCAGCCTCTTTCACATATGGGCAGTCATATCCAGTCTTAGTCAGAAACCACTCAGGCACATAGACTAAAGGTGTTTCTCTGAGCGGCAAAGAGAAAAGATGAGTTATGCGTTTACTTTTTGTTTGGTTTTTGTTTTGTTCTTATTTTGTGTCTTCAACCATTGTCATCCCATTACCATGCTCTTATTACCATTTTCTTTTCCCTTTCCTTTGGATTGGCTCTGTATCCGCTGCACTCTTTGCTTTTCTCACTTTTCAATCCTCTTCTCTTCACCAGAAATCTTTGCTATTGACAGGGGCAGGGGAGGGGAAAGGGAGGAGAAGAGGAGGAGAAAAGGAGGATAACAGCAGGCTCTATCCATCATGGCAAAACCAAGGGGTGGAGAAGGAGATGCACTGAGCTTGTGCTGACTGCTCACATAAGCAAAAATGTGACAGGATATAACATTTAAGTATCCAGTTTGTGAACAATCAGTTTAGGGTCTCTTGTGAAATTAAAATGTATAGGACTGGCTTTAAAGAATGCAAATAATAACAATGTGTTTGTATTCATATAAGCTACACATACTACATATTTTAATGTTCATCGCCAAAAGTATCACAACCTCTAATTTAAATTAGTGGTTGTAATCATTGGTCCAGCAAAATTACATGGCAGTTCTGCACACCATTGGTGTGGTGAAATGGCAGAATAACCTTTATTTAACCTTTATTTAAACAGAAAGTCCCTTAATATTAAAATCTTTTTTTCAAGGCAGACAAAATGGATCTAAAGTAAAGCTTAAAGCAGTCCAACTGCATTGCATGAATCAGAATAAATAAGGTCAGCTCACAATATCTTTTTTTTTTAGTCATGAACCAGTAATTTTCTCCATAGTATAACTTGGGGTTCAAGAAAATATCAAATGTTATTTTCAATTTCTTTTGGCTGATTAGGGCATTCTAGCTTTGGCTTTATTATTGAGTAAAGTAATTAGTGACAAGCACTCGTGAACACACAAAAGCAGAGTATCTAAACTCTTTTTAATGCAATTTTTGGGATTCAGTCTGGAACTAATAAACTCCAAAAAGAAATCCTTTGCAAGAATCAACCAGGTGCCTAAATGAAAGTAATAATAGCAATTGCAAAACATTTTTTTAAATCCAGTATCCAAGCATTCACACCTGGGATCTGCTCAGTACAACATTAGTCCTGTGCAGATGTCAGACTTGGTGCCTCAGCACCTCTGACATACTTTTCCTTCTCATTAAGTCTATGTGACCCTCCTTCCAACCAGCAGCTCCGTTCTCTCCCCATTAGGCTTTCGCCATCTCTATTTTTCATTCTGATTGTAACTCCGTACTGCAGTGTAGATGAGTCAGCTGTGGCAAATAAATTCAGATAGCCACACTGAATGAGCTCCTAAAACTCTACCCTGGATGTTTTTGTTGAATGAGCTCCAAAGACCTGACTGATGAAGCAGAAACAAGCTTTTCATTGGTGGCATGTTGAATTAGTAGACTTAGTCAGGCCAGGATAGAGGAGAGCAGAGGTGAAGGAAGCAAGGAGAGGTGGGGGGTAGAGCTGTTATCACAAGGCAGCACCTGGCCCAAAGACAGACAGGATGGGACAGAGACGTCTGTCAAATACACACAGTGAAGCAGAGACATACGCATGCATGAAGCCACACTCAGCCCATATAATATACATGTCAGTGTATTTGTTTATCCACTTTTTCTGTAGTCCTTAAAGGTCATTGTGGCTGTCTGTTTTTTCATCTCTCTGTCATCGTCCCTGCAATTTCTGACTTTTTAATCATACAACACGCTACTTTTCATAATTAAAAAAGCTGATGAGATGCTAACACCGTGTGGGAAAAATTACTGCAGTTTTTGTTTCACTTTCACTTTCCTTGTGGATTAACTGGCTTGAGATTTGATCTTACTTTTTAGCATTATTTAGCAGTGTAACAGGGCAGCCCTTAGCGGCTGGAAACACAGTGAGACAGACCAAGGCAAGTGTAGTGGAACAAAGTATTTATTTGCTATATGGCTCTCCTTAAAACAATTAACTTGTCGAGCTTCTTCACAGCACAAAAATCCATCCTCTAATGACAACTGGCAGCCTTAAATATGTTCAGCTGTCACAGACTTAACCATTATTCCACTCTCAGGTAAATTCTTAAATCCCAACCTTCCACCACAGTATACAATATATCAATAAGAATAAATAAATACATAAATACATTTTCACATTTACATATTAATAAATACTTCACACTTTAATGTTACACCAAACCCAATATTATAAAAACCCAGAAACCCAAGCACAAAAAGATTCACCACACTCTCTTTACCAATGGTCTCTCCCGGAACCTTTAAATGGTGTCTGGACCCCCGGGGGAAACATTTGCCCAAACACCTTGAAGAGGACACAGGCAAGAAAGGTGAGTAATCATTAACTTACAAACACTTATTTGCACCACTTTTATCCCTAGATTTCACACACACACACTTGCATTAGTTTTCCTTATTGGTAAACCTTAATCACAATCTCAATCACCATTCTTCTCTCCTGACAGACAACCACCACATTCCTTGACGAGGAGCAGCTGTGCAGGATCTGAAATAAGGCTACCAACTGATTTTAAAATTCCCAATAAATAGACAATAAATATTTAAACTGCTTGTGTGCAAATCCATGCTTAAAGTGCAATGCTCATAAAGTGCTTGATAAGGTGCTTTTAATAAAGTGAAAGGTGTGCTCTAAAGTGCTATACAGACAATACAATATAAATAAATGCAGTAAGGGAGTCCTCTTCCTTACATTTCCTCCTCCCTCTCTTAAGCACAAAGTGCTTCAGTCCTCTGTCATCCTAGATAAACAATCAGCAACCACATTTGACTTCCCCGGCCTATACTGGATCGTAAAGTCATAAGGCTGCAGAGACAGGTACCATCCTGCAATGCGGGCATTCGCATCCCTCATGCGGTTCAACCACTGGAGGGCACGATGATCAGTCTCCAGAGTGAAGTGACGTCCCAGAAGATAATACCTCAAGGCCTCAATAGCCCATTTCATGGCCAAGCACTCTTTCTCTACCGTCGAATACCTCGTCTCCCTGTCGAGTAGTTTCCGACTCAGAAACACCACAGGCCTTCTTTCACCATCCACCTCTTGCTGAAGGACAGCACCAAGGCCAACTCCCGAAGCATCAGTTTGCAAGATGAATGGCTTGTTGAAGTCTGGACTGTGTAGAACTGGATGTGTGCAAACTGCTTCCTTGAGGTCTCTGAATGCTTGCTCACAGTCTTCCGTCCAACGCACTTTGTTAGGGGCTGAGCCTTTTGTGAGGTTATTAAGTACAGTGGATCGCTCTGCAAAAGAAGGTATGAATTTCCGGTACCAGCCTACTAGACCCAGAAAACCTCTCACCTTCCTTTTTGTTGTCGGAACTGGGAAGGACTGAATTGCTTCAATCTTTCCAACCTGCGGCTTTATCTTCCCAGAGCCAACTACAAAGCCCAAGTACTCCACTTCTCTCTTGGCTATGGAGCACTTCTTGGGATTGATAGTCAGTCCAGCCATTCTGATGGAGTGTAGCACCTTCTGTAGGTGAATGACATGCTCTTCCCAGGACTGGCTGTACACCACCACGTCATCCAGATATGCTGCAGAGAATGCTGACACATCTCTCAGTACATGGTCCATTAATCGTTGGAATGTCGCTGGTGCACCTTGAAGACCAAATGGCATGACTTTAAATTGGTACATACCAAACGGAGTTTTGAAGGCTGTCAGCTCTCTTGCTTCTGGTGCCAAAGCCACTTGCCAGTATCCTTTACACAAATCAAGTGTTGTAATGTACGTTGCTGATCCAACTCTCTCCAGCAGGTCATCCACCCTGGGCATTGGGTAGGGATCAAACTTGGATACTGCATTCAAATATCTGAAATCAATACAGAATCTCAGGGTGTCATCTTTCTTTGGTACCAAAACAATCGGGCTGCACCACTCACTACTTGACACCTCAATGATTCCCAGGTCCAACATCAGTTTTATTTCTTTCTGCAGCACTGGCACCAACCGTTCTGGAATTCTGTAGCTCTTTTGTCGAACGGGTGCATCCTCCTTCACCCGTATCTTATGCTGAACCAGTGATGTGAAACCTGGTGTCTCTCGAAAGAGCTGTGGGTCCACGAGTGGTTTTATATCAGCCTGCTCAGTAGGAGACAAATGAGAAAGGTCAACTGAAGCACAAACTTGAATGTTAGTTGGAAAGAACTTCTCAGTCACCTCCTCATCCTTAACTGAACGCACCAGTAACTGATAGACCGGCTCTTGTCGGCTGTGGAATTCCTTCAACAAGTTCACGTGAAATGTCTGATATTTTTTAACTCTTTCTGGCATATTCAGCTCATAAGTGACTTTACTCACTTGTCTGACGATCTCGTATGGTCCATGCCATTTTGTCAGCAACTTGTTATCGCTAGTGGGAAGCAATAACAGTACTTTCTGACCTGGAAGGAAGACCCTATCCCTGGCCTTCTGATCATACCAAGTCTTTTGATGTTTTTGTGCAGCTTTCATGTTGTCTTGCATCAATGATGCCATTTTCTCCAACCTCTCTCTCATGGTGATGACGTAGGCTGCGATGTTTTCGCCCTCTGCTTTGGATTCCTCCCAGCAGTCCTTAAGCAGATCCAGAGGGCCTCTCACTTGGCGACCGTATAAAAGTTCAAAAGGCGAGAAGCCAGTGGAAACCTGCGGGACCTCCCGGTAGGCGAACAGAAGGTAGGGCAGCCATTGATCCCAGTCAGAACCTGTGTCAGAGACAAACTTGCGCAGTATACTTTTGAGAGTCTGGTTGTATCTCTCCACTAGCCCGTCCGTTTGGGGGTGATATGGGGTGGTCTTAAGTCCCTTTATCCCTAACAGCTTATAAACCTGCTGCAACAACTTGGATAGAAAGTTCGTTCCACAGTCCGTCAGAATTTCTCTTGGTATGCCTACCCTAGAGAAAAGCTGCAGAAGACAATTAGCAATGTGACGAGCTTTAATTGATCTGAGTGGGAAGGCCTCAGGAAACCGTGTTGCATAGTCACATATGACTAATATGTAGCGATGACCTGTGGAGCTCCTCTCTAAAGGGCCCACAATATCCATGCCTAGCCTCTCAAATGGTGTTTCAATAATTGGCAGTGGTTGCAACTGGGCTCGCGCTACTCCTTTGCCTGAGGTCAACTGACATTTTTCACAGGAACGGCAAAACTCAGAAACCTGGACATACATCCCTGGCCAAACAAAACGGCTGCTGATCCTATTCAGTGTTTTGTGAAAAGCCATATGACCTGCCCATGGAATTGAATGACCCAAATCCGTAACTTTGTCTCTGAACTGTTGTGGGAGTGCCACAGCTTCGCACTTCCCCTTTCTCTGGTACAAGATCCCTCCTTTAATCAAGTAAACAGTGTCTGCAAGACAGCTTACCTGACCTTGACTAGCCCCCTCTACCTCTGTTACCTTCTCAAACCAGGGTTTTAGAGTAGGGTCGCTTCTTTGGATTGCACCTAAATCTGAGGGAACATCAAACTCAAGTTGGTTATTTGGCTTAGGGAACAATGCTATACCTTTTTCCCCTGAGCCTTTGAACTTTTCTCTTCTTTTCTGAGCCCTAGACTTCCTAATCTTCCCTGGCTCCGTTTCGAGAGACTCCTCAAAAAAGGGCAGTTCTTGCATCCTTTCCTTTGCACTTTGTGCTCTTGTGACTACATGACAGGGTTTAAATGGTTCAACTGTCATATCTAGAGGAAGTGAGCTTCCAGATTCATCACCTAAGCCTTGAATGTCTTTCTCAGCACTCACTTGAGGGTCATAATCCGACTGATGTATTAGATCAAAAAGAGTGGGGATGTCATTACCAAGTATCACTGAATATGGCAAACTGGGAACAACAGCTACCACTAACAAGTAGGTTTGACCTCCTACTGTCAGGTAAACCTCAGCAGTGGGGTACCTGTGTTCGTCTCCATGCACACAACTTATTGTAGCCCCAACCCCACTTAGCTTTTCTCCTGAAATTATGCTAGAGTGTACAAGAGTTTGGAAGCACCCAGAGTCAAGCAAAGCTTCCTCTTTACGCCCATTAATTAAAACAGGGACAGTACAAGCTTTCTTTCCTACTGGCTCTGTGGCTGGTCTTGGAACTGCACATAAAAGAGATGGTTTTGACTTAAGTGCAGGGCAAAATTGTTGTGTATGGCCAAAGTTATGACAGTGATAACATTTAATATCCTGAACTGAAGACTTAAAGGATTTCTTCACATTGTGAGGTCTATGGGAAGGGAGCTGCCTAGAACTAGAAAGATTTCTAGCCTGAACTTGACCAGAACCCTGTTCACCCCCAATGGACTTACTTGGTTGGGCGTAGTGGGTCTCCCGGCTGAAGTAGGTGCTCTTGCGTCCTTTTCTGGCTGAAGTGAAAACCTCTGCGAGGCTAGCTGCTTCCTTTGCAGTCTTCGGGTCATGCTCACGTATCCAAATCTCCAGCTCTGGATTAACCATTCTCAAAAACTGCTCCAGAATTATCTGCTCAGATATTTCTTCTACAGTTGATTTTTCAGGTTTAATCCATCTTGAAAACAGGTCTTTCAATCTTACATAAAGTTCACGTGGCGTCTCACCTGGCTCAACTTTCAGAGATCTGAAGCGGCGTCTGTAGGTGTCAGCAGTGATCTCATATTTTGCCAGAATTGCCTCTTTCACCTTATCATAATTCTCAGAGTCTGTTAAATCCATAAGAATGTAGGCTGTGCGGGCTCTACCTGTCAACAGGGGAACCAGACGAATAGCCCACTCATCTCTGGGCCATCGACACACGTTTGCCATTCTTTCAAACGTAGTCAGAAAATGTTCAATGTCATCTTCTGGTGACAGAGGGAAAAGTTTTGGTTCAATTAAAGACCTGGACCCACTGGCCACTGGAATGTCTTCACCATTGAATCCAAGTTCTTGTTCTTCAGATGTTGTAGGGGGCGCTGGCGCCTCTGGTGGGTCAGGCTTATCAGTTACAGCGTTAACTTGTAGCTGGATTTGCTGAAATTGATGCTGCATGCCTTTCCACCTTTGCTCCTGACGTGACAAATCCTTCTCCCACTTTTGGTCTCTGGCTGCTTGAGACCGCATAAGAGATTTCACCAACCCTGTTAACTCCTCCAATTTGTCCTCAGGGCTTGTTGCTGCCATGGCCTCTAGCTCAGATGAAGCTCCAACTCCTTCATCAGGCTGCTCCTCTTGGCCTGGCTTTCTTCCACCTCTTGTCATCATCTTCTCACTGTGGCATGAGTGACACACTCCTGACACCACTTGTAACAGGGCAGCCCTTAGCGGCTGGAAACACAGTGAGACAGACCAAGGCAAGTGTAGTGGAACAAAGTATTTATTTGCTATATGGCTCTCCTTAAAACAATTAACTTGTCGAGCTTCTTCACAGCACAAAAATCCATCCTCTAATGACAACTGGCAGCCTTAAATATGTTCAGCTGTCACAGACTTAACCATTATTCCACTCTCAGGTAAATT
>NC_138948.1:9970000-10162500 GCF_965226115.1 Aulonocara stuartgranti | reverse complement strand
CAGTTGTCCTGGTATAAATCGCATCATCAATTCACATGAAGAACTGGCATGCTGTAAGAAAAGAAAATGCAAATATTAGCGCTTGCACAGGCGTATGCATACTTTGTCACAGTTATCTCTGTGAGCAACTCAAGCTAGTGAATGACACACACATAGTAAATTCACAGACACAGAAAATGGCATTTAAAATGTTAAATCATCACGCAACCTCGAGTGTTGCTGTCATCTTTCTGCTTCTGTAAAGGGAAGCACACACAGACTCATCTGCACCCCTGCCAGGCGGGGGTCAACTTCACACAGTCGTGTTACATCAGTAAAGTCTTGTCAGCTTTTGTCAGCTTTTACCAGTCAGTCAGTTTGTTTTCCTTTCACTCACTCATTCATGCATTCATTCTTTCTTTCTTTGCTGATAGTGGAACCTATCGTCGCATTTAGTTTCCACTCTCAGCAAAATGACGTCATTTCAAAAAGAAAAAGAAGAACTTTAGTTTGGATTACATCGCTGAATCCTTTTGGACTGGGACTGTCATTTAATAATTGTCCCAAATAAGTGGCTTTCTCCAGAGTCCATTTAAATGTGGAGAACTCACTTGGCACAATTTTCTCGACGACGTGTAGCGCTTTTAATTCCCGACGTGCAGATCTGCTTAAAGAACAGAGATTATCGAACAAAACTTTCAGTGCACTGTGAAAGTATCAAAATAAAAAGGCCTTGCTAAGTCATGACACAAACTCCTCATCAACTTCACAACAGGAGAAGAATCATCAGCTAGATTCACTCCAAACCAACCATCAGCTGCACCACTCACAACATAAGCCTAATGTCTTCTTTAACTTATGAGTTTAATTACCAGGTCTGTGCTCTTCACTCATTTAGGCCACAGATCTATTTTATTCAATTTTCCTTTTCCCTTCATCATAAAACATGTGACATGCTGTCATGCACTTCACAAAACAGTCTGTTCTGACGTATTCAGAGTTGTGTATCTAAATACAGGATTCACTCGCACATCAAAGCAGGAAACTCAGTGTTTTAGAGTCTCCACTCAACACACAACAACTCCAACACATCTCATTCACTCATACTAGAATTCAGTCACCTTTCATTAATCTAAAACCGATCAACTAATTTGCATATCAGCTATTAACCCACTAAGTTGACAGGACGACAGAAAAGCATGTTCAAAATAGTATCACAAAAGACAATTTCCCTCATACAGTAAATTACTTATGCTGCCTCAATCAAGCAGGAAGCTTCTCCCAATTTACCATTTTAACAACTAAATTTATTGTCTGATCACTGATTTATCAAACCAGGATTTTTTTTTTTTTTTCCCACAAAAGTTAAATTGTTGTCCTGCAACTTGTAGAGTCAATTTTTTTCTTTAGGATAAATTCAGCATTTGATAACAAGTGTCTGCTAAATTGACACTAATTTAACACTGATGAAAGATAACAAGCTAATTTTCATTACATGTGTTTGTGTTATTAGGCAGGTCTAATGCATGTCTGTGGAGCTGCATATCCAGCAGAGCATGTTCTTAAAGCTGCCTTTCCTACACATTTCTCTGCTATTATTTAATCATTTCTTAACTAATGTGCTATGAGTCTTCATGAGTCATTTTGTGTTTGGAATTGTTAGTAGGGTTAATGCATGTTCTGCTTGTGTGTGTGTGTGATTTTGTATATGTTTCTATTTTCGCAATGTTTCAGACTCCGTCTCAATTTTCCAACTTAAGCAGTCAGTTTTCTTTTCCCCAGGTTTGCTAACCCAAATTTTGATTTCCCACATTAAATAATTCCTATGTGTTCTCACCTAGTCTTCTCACTCTGTTGTCCTCTCCCACTTCAACAGTCCAACAGCCGGCAGTTCTCCTTCAGCTTTGTCCTGTGTCCCACTGTCTCTTCTTGCCATTTTACTCCACAGGTGGCAAATGTCAAACTCCAACTGTTCAGTTCTCCTCAAACGTTTTCTTCACATGCACAGTGAAGTCACAGCCACTCTCACTATTGTCCTCTGATGCGGTTGACTTCGTGCTAGTGGCCGAAGTGCTGCTGCTGCTGCCTTCCTGGGCGACTTCTTAGCAGCTGCTGCCGGTTTCTTGGCTTTGGCCGCGGCGGGCGTCTTAGCTTTGGTCTCAGTAACCCTGTTCATCTTGAAGGATCCGGAGGCCCCGGTGCCCTTGGTCTGCACCAGAGTGCCCTTCGCCACCAGACTCTTGATGGCGGTCTTGACACGGGCCTTGTTCTTGTCCACATCGTAGCCTCCGGCAGCCAGAGCCTTCTTGAGGGCGGCCACGGACAGGCCGTTGCGCTCCTTGGAAGCGGCCACGGCTTTCACAATCAGCTCGCCCACGCTGAGGCTGACCTTCTTGGGCTTGGAAGTCATCGTCTTCTTCTTCTTGGCCTGAACCTCGGTGCAGGGCGTGTTTATGATGGAGCCTTTCCCACCACAGCGCTGGCACGTCGAACGCATCATGAAGGGTCCATTTCTTTCATGTCGCTAGCCAGCATGCTAGCTGCATGTGGCTTGCCCGAGTCACTCAGTCCTTTTTGAGCATTTCAACATGCTGCCACCGCCATCTTGCTCGCCCCTCCGTGGAATTCATCCAATCAGACAGGAAGATGGGTTTGCTTTCTTCTGCTGCTGTTTATCCACATTGCTGCTGCTTTGCTGGGACTTTTTGTGCTCAGGACTTGCTGCTGTCTCTTTATCATGTTATTGCTTTGGAGCTGCATTCCTTATCTTCAGGGAGGAGTGAGCTCGCTTGTGAGGTTGAGAAACACATGGCACTGTAAATAAGTCAGCCAGAAACTTGGCCTGCATGTTTCCAATGATGTTAAACTATAACTTTCTTCCGACCGCTGAATGTGGAAAATTGATTCAGGTCTGCTTTTCACCTGAAAGTGACAAACTAAGACATTTCATTATTATCATCACTGCTTAATCAACACATATCTCTCTCTCTCTCTCGCTCTGTGTTTTTGTGAACAGTCCTTTCTTAAAAGCAGAAAATGAAATTATAGTTGTTTTTTTTGGTTGATCAACACAAAACCTTTTTCCTATGATTATTTTTTCCTACAATATAAATTCTCCCTCTTATTCACTCTTTTTTTTTTTTTTTTTTTATTTACAATAGCTGGTGACCTGCAAAATCACCGCTGTCACTCACAATCAAAGGCAATTACTCTTGCACAGTGCACAAAAACACTGTGATGTCAGACACATTCACACTCACTTTGTCATCTGCAAAAATAAATCACATGGCTGATGATATGTGCCATGGTGATCCGTAAATATGATCACCAGTTTATTTAACTATTTTTCAACCCAACAAACAAATAATCAAAAACATGATGCTGATGTTATGAACACTCTACACACAAGTCAAGATGCAGGAAAACTGCTCATGGAAACGTTGCACACTCCAGTTATCACAGTTATCATAGCGCTGTTTCCCTCTCTTAGAGTAGTTCTCAGACAGCTCTCGATCTGATAATGTGTAGCCTGCTCATCAGCTCAGAAGAAAAAAAAAAAAAACTGCAACGCAACATCACACAGTAGTTGCTCTGCCCACAGTGGCAAAGTCTTACACTTTCATATTCAACTCAGCTTCTCCATCATGTACTTTTAGATGTTTCATACAGGGTTCAGCATATTAGTTGTTTTCACAGGTGTGCTCTACATCTCAACAATGGTTCATAATAAGACGACAGTCTTTCACACAGGTCAAGTGCCTCTATGCACTTCAGTAGTTTAAATATTTATCTATATCACTTCACCTCACATGTCATCGTACTGAATTTAAGCAACCACAAGCGTAATGTAGATGACTTTTAACAACTATCCACCTCAATTACGTCTATGGTCTGGCACACAGGCTGAAGAGTTAACGTTTTGTGTCAGCAAGGGGTGGGGGGACAGCCACCCACCAGAGCATAGCTGCTGATGTGGGCTGGCCTTCTCCACACGCTCTTCAAGGCTGGTGTGTTTTCTGAAAACTTCTAACATTTTAATCTCTTCCATTTTTAAGCCTGCGATTAACCGCACGGCTCAGGTCCGCGTGAAACCCGCGTGACCGCGCTCGCGTGAACCCGCGCAGCTGTGGAGCCGTCGCTCTCTCTCTTTTTTACATAAATACTTTGTGCTGCCAGGAGCAAAGTCCAGCACAAACGTCTGTCTCCCTCCGACTCACTCTTGGTTGCTTAGAAACCCATGATAACAACAACAGTCGGTGTCACAGACCACATGTTCTGCTCCGCACACACTCACACAACAACAACAACGACGACGACGACAACAAAAACAACACAAAATAGGCCTATCGTCCAGCACAATCTGGACCCCGCGGAACTTCTCAACGCCCCACAAAGCGGCGGAGAACTCACCTCTAGCCACACAAAGTAGCGAGGAACCTCTTGCTCCACAAAGTAGCAAGGAACCCGGGTATCGCTACACAAAGTAGCGAACTTCTCAACGCCTCACACAGTGGCGGAGACTGCACAACGACACGGTTATAGAGTCGGCCTCTTTAAACTTACTTGGCGTTGCTTAGAGTGTAATATCAGCCCGAATCCCGCCGACCGTCATTCATCGAGGAGAAAAGACAGACCGCGAATCCACAGGAACTTCCTGGCTGACGTCAGGCTTTCAGCGTGCCTCTCCTCCCCTCGGTGAATGCGATTCCAGGGCTCCGGCATCGAAGGACCAATTAATGTTAGGTTTGTAGCATAAACCTATTCGCTGGAACGTTAAGACAATATAATTACACTGCAAGCAAGACACAAGTAGGCAAACTTCTTCATGGTACTCGTGCACGGGAGAGAACCGGACAACCGCTTGACTCCAGTTGATCTCGTCCGTCCTCCCATACACTATCCTTTTATTGAGGTTACATGAATATGCATAGGTTCATTAACATACGACGTCTACATACAAACAAAGAGTACCTTGCCTGTGTGTGTGTGTGTGTGTGTGTGTGTGTGTGGGGACTGCTGATCAAAGGGTCAAACATCCTTGGTCAGGAAGAGGGTAGCCTCCCCCTCACCCTAGATGGTTCATCCTAGATAACACGGTGAGGAAGTCCTGCAGTTCATCTAAACAAAGAGCACTTAGACTAGAACAGATGCAACTACGTTAATCCTACCATAAAACAATAAGACACGGTATGACCTCTCATGCTCCCAAAGTGCTGTCTAATACACACAAAGTTTGCAGACTATCAAGGATCAAAACCTCTACCAATCTACAACTAATTACAAAACTCTAAGCATATATAAGTAAATATTTCTAAGCATAAATGACAATCAACAATACAAATCTAACAATGTGTATGTATATATGTATGTATATATGTATGTATGTATATATATGTATGTATATATATATGTATATGTATGTATATGTATATGTATATGTATATATATATATATGTATATATATATATGTGTGTATATATATGTGTATATATAGTTTCATGGAATTTCTCTTTCAGTCTCCCTTTTCTAGAAGTTCATTCTTCTCTCTTCCTTCCACACACTTAGATTTTACACAGACACGCACACACCTGTTGTATTTGTAGTAAATAAATAAAATAAATTTTTAAAAAGGCCTGTTTGCTGCTGCATACCAAGCAGTATTGTGTATAAATGGGCATGTGACTCCACATAGCAGAATTAGTGGAGCATGTAAGAAAATAAAGGATTTGAAGGATTTAAAGTGCACCCCTGTGCTGAGTATTTTTTAATTTCGCTGATGGCAATTGGAACCCTTAGGTGTTGCTTCTCTATCACAGCAGGTGACTCTTTTAACCTTTTGGCTTTGTTTAGCATTGGAACAACATTAAGCACATTGAAATTTGCATAACAGGGCTCATTTTTCACTTTCTCTTGTGTCTTGTGTTTTTGTGAAAATAGAAATTCCCAAAGTATTACATGATGATTGATTGTAGGCACTATTAAAATAGTTTTACTTATTCTATAGTCTGCTGAGAGGCACATAGAGTTTTGATCAGTCACTTTAACATTATTCAGTGCAGAAACTGTCCTTTCAACTGTTCTTCCACCTTAATTAGGAAAATCATAGTGTAGCAGCAGTAAAGGGCAAAATTTCAGCCTATAGTTTTACTGCATACTTGCCAAGCAATTGCAGCAGTTTAGCTACATCAAAGAGATTTATGTTTATGTTTATTTTCCATCATATTGATTGAACGGAAGTAAAAGTGACACATTTCCTCCTTGGGGAAGAATATTCTACTGATTATTTTAAAAAGTAAAAAGAATTCAAACACATTCTCCTTTTCCAAGCATTCAGATACCTTATTATTTGCTGTGCTGGTTGTGGAGAAGGCAAAGATCTCATTTCCAGAGTACTTTGTTTGTAATTATTATTGGATGAAGAAAGTTTCAAGTTGATTGTCTAAAGCAAAAATCTTTAAATTTTGATTGTTATTAATCTGGATTATTTTCTGTCAGTTTTAAGGTTTGACATATCAGGACATAAAAAAAATGATATAGTCTTTACTAGAGATGGACCGATCCGATATTACTTATCGGTATCTGTCCGATACTGACCTAAATTACTGGATCAGATATCGGAGAGAAATAAAAAATGTAATCTGATGCACTAACTATCACAAAAGCACCTCACAAAATTTGCGACATGGCGCAACCCAGCTCATGACCGTAGCCAGAGCAGTATGTGTCACATGATAGAGCGGCTGTGGCGTTTAAATGCACTTTGCACCAGAAAGAAGAAACCAGCGGCTAAAGAACAGCAACATGTTTAAGCTTGATAAGCTGTTGTTAGAATTTATTTAATTAATATTACTTTGTACACCAGGATCCTTTTCTACGTAGCTGACAGCTGGTAACTGTGCAGGGGTGGATCTAGCAACGTTTTGCCAGGGGGCCAGGTTAGGGCATTAACAGGGAAAATTCTGTTGAAGAAAAATGTTGAATCTTTTTAATTATTGTAGAAAAATAATTGATTTCTGTCCATTTGTTTTACACATGCATTAAATTAAAGTTGATTATGTCGCTTAAGCATCATGAGGCGAGGGGTGGGGGGGGTGGTTCCATTTTTTTTTTCTGCTGGGAGCTGGCAGCCCCATTAGTTAGGTTGCTTAATATTTCCGCTAAGTACTCTTCAAAATACCAGAATAGGGAGGATGCTGTAGGTTTATGTTTATTAGATTGATCAGTTTTGCTGAACTATGAAATATTTTGGATGCAGTGTATTTTTTGCATAAAGGTATAACAGAATAGCTTAAGTGTTTTGTTTTTTAAGACGTGAGTATTAACTTATACAAAATGCAGCAATTTAAAAAAACAACAACAGTTTTATTGATTATAAAATACACTATAATCAGATTCATATTTCGAACATAAAAAAAGTGGTATCATGCCATCTCTAGTCCTTACCGGGGCTTAACTAAAAGCCAGTCTGCTATACTGTAGACGTGTTGGTGTGGTTGGGATGACTATGTGTGTGTGCGGAGAAGTGTGTGTAAAAGTGTCCTGACAGCGCACAGATCAAGTGAGACCAATATCCACTTCACCTGTTTATGTCGAGCTGTGTGTGAATGAGTGGGTGTGTGAGCAATCTGCCTGACAGCATTCTCCTCCTCGGACAACAAACTGTTATGACATGTAGCATTGTTTCATTCACTCCCAGAAACACACTTCAGACTCCAGTTGCCCTTGTATCATTGAGTCTCTCCTTCCAGCTTTGTTTGTTGAGCTAACCTGTTGTTTGCTGATTTTGTTGGCATGTTTGTTTGTTTGTTTTTCCCCCTGCCAAATTATACCTTTGCTACCACTGGTATAGCCTATTGACACATGGGATTTTCTTTTTTGGCTGAGAAAATGCCTGTGTTTGCGGATGTTCAAATGTGTCTGTGCTTATTATTGTATAATATTTCCTTTGTTTGAAATGTTTTACATTTCAATTTAAATTCATCAGCAGTAGAATAAAAGCATGTAGGCATCCAGCTCATTGCTCCCTGCAAATACTGCTTCATACAAAAGTTGAAGACTGATGAGTAAATATCTCTCTATAGCCTACAGATGGATGCTGGAATGCTCGGAGAGGTTGAAACAGCAGGTGGCGTCTAGAGCTGGAGATCTCTGCAATCCTTCTTGTCAAGGTTTTCAGCCGTTACTTGTGTTCCTTATATTTGCTTTGCTCTCCCATTGAATGACCCCTTGCCTTCATACCTTGGTGAATGACCTGCCATGTGTGACCTTGTAAGAACCTTTACTTGGAGGTCATTATATCTTGTTCTGGAGTAGTGGGTGACCATCCAATTTACTGGTTATGTCCAGCCAGCTGCAAACTAGTGCTTTTCTCTATGATGTCTTCAAAACTTCCCCAGCCATGTAAGAAAGAACCAACTACACATGGGTAGGGTGTTTTTTGTTTTTGTTTGTTTTGTTTTTATACCTCAGCAGCTGCCTGTCTGCTTTTCCTTTTACAAAATATAAATCTAAACTGTCCCCAAGTACTGGAAAATAAACAAGAAAGTAAAAACAGCAAATCATATTAATTATGGAACAAAAACCCTTCCTGCTGATCAGATTTAATATATTGCTGAAAGTCCTTCCTCAGCCTTTCAGTCTGTGCCTGCTAGTGATCTGTGGTTGAGTAGCTGGTAGCTACATTGCTAATCTGGGATGGCAGCCCAGAGGACTATCTTGAACCTACTACAGAAGCCAGCTACCCACCACTATTGTCTGTGCCTTTGTTTACAGAAAAATATGTCGTTCTAATCCCATGTGTGGTGGGAAGTGGAGTGGGCGGTTTGATTCCATGTGTGAGGGTTTTTATTTGAAAGAAATCCAGTATCCAAACATCAAGCTCTGCAGATTACATTACCGATGTCCTCTACAAAAATGTGTACGAAAGAAGCAGTTGTTAAAGTCCCACGCATTGCTGCATATATACTGGACTGCTGCTGCACTTGGCTTCATCCACCAAGAAAAGACTGTAACAATGAAGAAATGGTCACTAAGAAATTGGTGTTTGTTTAGTGTTACAATCAATGCTCTGTTAATCAGTTAGAGCTTTACAATAAAACTCCAAAATGGTTGTTTTATAGCAATCAATATACTTGACATTTTCCTGTTTATCGATCATTGCTTAAACTTGCTGATACATTGCAGGATAGTTGTACGGTGCAGCTGTGATTCCAATAATGGTAATGTATGCATGGATACGGGAGTTGAGTCTTATACTAAACAGAGGTGTAAAAAAAATCACCAGGCCCTTTGCAATACATACACTATTTACAGTTTATCATTCACGAACATCTTTGTGAATAATTTAGTGGGTACCAAATCTTTATTAGGCTTCATAATTTTTTGCTGCAGCTGTGCATAGACGAGCATTTGTTTATTTATTTTTTATCTCTGCAGTGGTCCTTTGCACTGAGCTTAGATTTGATACTTTTTTTTTTTAATTTAGTGAATCCAATGAAGCCCCCCCACAAAGCAAACAGAAAATGATTAAATTACAATTTCTCAGTTGAAACCTTGTTTGGATGGATGGATGGATGGATGGAGTGAGTCCTCCACCAGAAGCCTGGGAGCCTGAGGGTCTTGCACAGTATCTTTGCTCATCCTAGGACTGTGCTCTTCTGGAAAAAGATTTTAGAAGTCATGCCTGGGATCTGCTGGAGCCAATTGCGTAGTTTGGGGTCTAAGTGCTAGTGCTCCCATTACCGTGACAACCACTCTTGCCTCCACCCTTCTCTACCTTTTTTCTCAGCCCTTGGTACTTATCAACCTTTTATGTGTTCCTTCTTATTCATGTTGCTATAACTAGCTACATCCATTACTACATCCTTTTTCCTCTGCTTGTCCACCACTACTATCCTGTTGGTTAGCCCTCACCACTTGGTCTTTCTGGATCTGTAAGTCCTACAGGGTCTTAGCTTGGTCATTGTCAACCACCCTAGGGGGTGTATTTCATTTTGACCTTGGGACTTCCAGGCCACATTTGGCATTCCAGTATACTACCTTCTGCCAGATACTCTTCCAGTATTGCTTCATCTCCACACTAGGTGGGACTGTTCTCTTATGGTTTCCCTGCCACCGAGAATGCATCTTGGATGGTTCAGTGGAGAACATCTGGGTGATTCTGCTGGCTTCTGTCTGTCTGGTATAGCTCTTCAAGCAGTCAGAAACTGACAAGGAAAGATTCACAGCATTGGCTAAGGTCTCGGATACAGCAGCTGGTTGTATTTCTTATCCCTTTCTTCATCACACCACCTGGTGGGGCTGGTTGTGGCTGTTCAGCAAGCATTACCCTCAATTGAGAAGGAGAATAAAGGGAAGGGAACTGCAGAAAGTTGTAATGTGTGACTTCCTTATCTGCAATTCTGGCAAATCAGCTGATCTCAGTGACATCCCCCATTTTGTTCTAAAAATCCAAACATTCATGATGTGCTGTTTAAGCTGATTAAGCTTGCAGACATTTGCACCTTTGCCGAATTACCTAGGTACATAACATCTCCCCTTTTTCATGCTCTGTTTAACTTACTCAGTGTCAGATCCTTTGAGATACTTTGCCAGTTCTGCACAGAATTTTTTAGTGTTTTCCTTGTGTCTGTTTTTTATTTTTATTTTTTTATTTATATAGATGGAGTGGTGCTGCATACGTGTTATTTAAATTAGGTGCCACTATTTTACTATACAGCAGTGAATTCTAAAAATTTATTAGACAAAGAACCTATTTTTGGACTTCTGCTTCTTTATGCCACAACAGTGTATTTTAAATCAAGCAGTCAATATGGAATTGAACTGTAATTTTAAAAGCATGATATTTTTGCAAATTTTACAAATAAAAAAAAAAAACATTAAAGCTGATAGATGCCTTGATTGGCATTATTCAGTGCCTATAAACTATGAAACGTGAATATTATGAATTTGCGACTTCTGAAGTTATGGTTTGTCATGATTTATGCCTGAATTAGACTTGAGTGGAAAATTTACATCATAACTTACAATGTAACTGGAAGACCCTCTTAACCCTATGTCGTACGCTTCCACATAACCTGACATGCACCTCCTGAAAAATGTAACTACATGACCGAAATACATGGAAAGTTGTGGGTTAAAAGGGGTTTCCAGTTATGTCGTAAGTTATGATGCAGCTGCAGAAGCCTAAATCAGGCATCAGCAGCAACGGCCACATTGTTCAACAGTCCTGAAACATAGGGCCATATTGGGTTCCTGTAGAAAAGAATGATAGTGGCTTCTTTAGATAAAGCAAATATTAAAAATAATCATAAAAAAATATCATTCAGTAGCAACACCAGGGATGAAAAATCAAAGAATAAAAAGACAACAACGGCAGCAACAGCACATGAAAGAATAAGTAAGTAAAAGGCAAGACAAAGTGAAAGATTCTCAATAGCATGATAAAACAGATGTTCCACCAAATGACACATTGGACCTGTGACCAACATAACAGGGCTCTTTTACATCAAGCTTTGAATTTCTTAACACATGTTTAGTATAAACGACTTGCAGTCTCTCCATCTGTCTCACCATGTCTTAAAAAATTACCCCCATCTGTTTATTCTAAAGTCTAAAACACTTGAATACCAATCTGTCCATCTAACTTAAACAATAAAAAAACTACATTCAAGGTCTTAAACACCTAAAATGTTCAAAACTGAACTATGAATTTAATATTTAAAAAGATTTTTAAAAAATAATTGAAAAATGTGTACATAATTGTCAATTTTACAATAATCTCATGACCTAAGAATTATGTATAAGCTCGTAACTTGTGCTCAAAAATAAATAAATTAATAAACAATTCTCTCAGGATTCCAATTCCTTGACAGCTTGTCACACTTAAAAAAAAAAGTAACCGCTTCATTTTAGTGTTGGGATCACAACAACAGATTGTTTTCCTTCTGCCTCTCAAAAAGCAGGAAAAGCAGCAAACAAGATTTTAATGATTTGACAGTTGACTCATTTAAATGCCACTCATGTCCATTGAAGGCATCTTTTACAGAATGTGTTGAAGAATATGCAGTTGGTGGGTTGAATTTTGTTTAACATCTGTCTTCTCTTGTTTTTCTGCCATTTTAGTTACCATTGGCAGCGATATTTCTTTAATTTTTCACTGAATGTACCATTTCACACTTTAGGCAATCTTGGCAAACCTTTGTGCAATGAATAATATTTTCCATTCCCACGTCTTGAAAAGCACAGGTTTTAGGTTTGAGCAGTTGTTTGAGCACATTTGAATAATATAAATTTACTACTAGCCTTCCACCCAAACATAAAATTCTTAAGAAAGTTTTGCTATGTATTCATTCACCAGGTTTACAGAGCAATGATGTAATTTCAGACTTGAAATAAAATGTGCTGTACTGGTTTACTTACTCAAAAGCTTCAGTTTATATATAAGATGAGGGCATTAAAATGCACTTTTACAGTGCTTCTTTCTAATGTCTTTTTGCTGTTCTAACAAGTTCAGACCCAACAAACACCATTTGCTTTTACTCGTGTCTCTTGGACACATCTGCTAAACATGCAGCAAGTTTGTTTTGACACATAGCATATGGCTTTTGTTTTGAGAAGAATTCCTTTTGGGTTCACATTTACATTTGTAGCACTTAACTGACACTTTCATCTGGCAACTATTGAATAAGCATCATTTGCTTACAATAATTATTGCGTGCTAAGCACATTGATATAGATCACTGTAAATGGTAGTATGAAGCCCCTTTCATGTGCTCTTAACTTTCCACAGCATTTGAATGTGTCTTCACTTCACTCTGGTCAAATCTTTCAAAGGTTAGAATAACAATATTACAACGGTTAGATCTCCATGATAATGCAACGTGTGAAAACTGCATTTAGTCACATTAATTGACAAATATAAACAAGATCATGATACCCTGACATAAGAAAGACACAACCAAGAACGCATTTCAGCCATCAGCAGACTTTCTAGGAACTGAACAGTCTTTTGGGCAACTTAAAGAATTTAAAGAGTAGCTCTCTGCATCTAAGAGCAGTGGGAATGTGAAAGCATGGTGTGAAAGGAGATAAAAGCTCAGAAAATCTTCTTTTGAGCCATACGTCTCTTGTTATTCCACTATGTCTGTAATAAAGAAGGAACTTCAAACAAGAACGTGACAGTAACATGAGCTGACTGTGGTTCTGGCTCTCAAGCTAGCCTGCACGAAGGCATTATAGGTCACTTGGTGTAGAGTCCAGGCTCACATATACAGCAAATACCACTCATACAGTGACTCACTCCTGTACAGTTTCCTGTACATTTCACTCTGTTGGCATCTTAAACAGCTCGGGCTAAATCATCCTGAAGATCATCTATAAGATAAATTTAGTTAACAGGAGGGTGTGTAGCAACAACGATCAATGCCTCACAGGCTTTCACTTTCTCCTAATGCTTTAGACCTTGGTAAAATTGAAATTTTCTGGTGAACAATGGATGTTCCTTGTATGTTCAGCACACTTTGAGACACTAGAGAAAAAACAACTTGGCCTTTTTGTTCTTTGTCTTTGTATATATATACACAGCCTTTTAAAGGAATCTATTTTTTCAGCTAAGAAATTGTTACTTGCGTCATGACAGCAGGAATAAATTATGCCTTTAACCAGATTTAGATAGTAGCTACTTTTCAGTGCAGTTTCTGAGCAGTTATGCACCATAGTGATAACCACAGTGACTAACATCGTCTAAAAGTTCATCTTTTTGCCAGATTAACCCTCTCAGGCTCAAATTAAGTTTTTTGTTGCTAATGCACAACCAAGTCCTGCAGTGGTACTTCTGAGTAAAAAAACCTCGTAAAATATGTATGTGGGGTAATCAGGTTGTTAGTTTTTAACTGTTGCAAATCGGCAACGTCTGCCTTGAGAGGGTTAAGTGTCAGTTTAATGAACTTAAAAATATTACTTCTAATCTGTTGAAAAATCAATGATTAACAACTGGTAAAAAGTAAAAGTAAAGTAAAAAACTGAACAGAAATGTAAATTTAAATAACATCAGCGGAACACATAAACCTTGAGGTCTTAAAATCTTCTTTTCTCTCCTAAAACATTTACTAACATGTCCAAATCACTTTTAATCCTGGGTAGACTTACTAAGCCCTTTGAGTAACTTTCATCCTGAGGAGAGCTGTCATTTTATAGCCTTTTAAAGCCTCTGAGCTTTAAACACATGGAATTTCCAAGTAATATAGTCTAATTTTATCAAAGGAAGATACCTAGAGTCAATACACAGAGGAATTTACACTGCTTACATTGTTCCAAGGACAAGCTGTTTATATATAGTTCATTTAATGAACCTGGCTAACTGACTAATATTAAGGCATTGCTTGTAACTTCTGATTGAGAAAAGCCTAAAACCCAAAAGCAAGACAAAAGAAATGCGTAGGTTACTGGTATCTTCCTGGCACGAAGATGTAAGAAAGTGGTCATGCTAAAAGCAAGGCCCAGGTTATGAGCTAAAGTATTACCAATAAAACAGATATTAAGAGAAAGCTGGAAAGGTTTGGATGAATCAGTTGATTGAACTGGATGGATTGTGAACAGTTGTACACAGTGTTATTCTTCTGAAAACATCATGGTGACCTTTCAGAACCTCAGCACCCGTAATTCTGAAATCTCATGTGAACACCGAAATGTTTACAAAAAAAGGTGTGGATCGAAGAGTCAGACTCCTGAAAAGTGTATACCTGCATCTGAGATCTCGAGTGTGGTGTGAATTTGTAGCAGCTATCATACTTGGCTGGTGTTTCTCTCCCTTTCCGTCTTCTACCCCCCATTCGCCCAGCCTTGTTGTTGCCTCTGTGTCACACTTCTGTCTCTAGTTCCTTTCTTCTGTCTCTTTCTTTCTCTCCGAATCTTTTTATCTCTTTGGTAACTGTAAATATGCTCTCCTATAATCAGATCAAACACCGGACTTATGCCTTCATGACACTGTGGGGCAGATGTCCTAAACAGGGCAAAACAGCGTGTGAGTGCAACCCCCAAATAGCGCTGATATTTGGGGGTTGATTTACAAAAATTGTGCTTTTTTATAAATAGGTGCAGTCATTTCATTTCAATATGACATGCCCAATCTGCCAAGAACCATGCAAGTTGATATTCAGCTAAGAGTAACTTACTAACACTACAGGCACAGCTCATTACTTGCTTTGAGAAAAGCATATAATTATAGGTCCATGTTCATGTCCATGTGTACATTAAATGTACGCCTACAGTGGCGGTCTGGCAGAGAGAGTTGTTATGATCAAACAGGCTTCAGTAATTACCAGACGCCAATGTAGGACTGTAAGCTGTACAAAAATATTTTTACATTGTGTTCATGTATTAAGACAACATCTCTTTAAGAGATAAACCAGAACCGGAAATACCCGACTGATAAAAGTTTATTTCTATACTCTGCGACTGGTGGTGTGACCACAATTTTTCTATGCTAGATTTGTTTAGTTTTAAAAAATGGATCTGGAGATTTGATGTGAGAGTCTTCTGTGCATCTGTGATCGATATCTCAGCTATTGTCAAAGTGCATACAGCTGAATTTGTGTAGCTCCACTACTAAAAACAGTCATGAGACACAGCTCACGAGATCGCAGTGTGTGCGCTGTCCATGGTTCTGAAATCTTTTTTTTTTTTTATGAAAAATGTAGGTTTAAAGTTTATTAACATAAATGCATTAATCAGAAGAAAAACAAATATTACCTTCAGACTTTCAAACCAAATCAAACAGAAAAAGCGACTTTTTCTCTCAAGCACAGACTTACTGTGCTTGAGGTCCAAGGCCTGATTATTTTTAGAATTGGTTCAACATCATTATCCATCTATTCTCTCTGTTCTTCAGCTATTTCACTTTGAACCCCATTGTGAAATTCCTGCCACAGAAGTGTCAGTATGTTGTGTTGCTCCTTTTGACTGGTGGTTCCAGGTCATTTATGGAGCAAATTTACATTTAGGTGGCTTAGAAATTTGTATGTTTTCATCAGATCTTCATCTGGCTTTTCAAACACATTTTTCAACACAAGTTGAACAATGTTTCATTCTTTTAGGATGTGCTCTTAAATCTCTGCAATGCAACCATGATTCCACTATATGAAGTACTTAAAATAATACATGCTTTTTTCAGCATTAGACATATCAGTCCAATAAATTGCATGTTCCAGTTGTTAGTCAGTGTGTTTGTGTACAACATTTAACTATTCTTCCCCCTGTATTTTGTACTTGAGAAAGGAACTCCCAAAAACGCATATGGAAGACGGTTGGTCACAAAAATTGACAAATGAATTCTCTCCTCTTAATCACAGTCGTGTTGCTGTGGTCTCTTTGTAAATAATAACAGTACATTTTTTATGGCAAAAACCACTTAACCCTGGTAAATCTGGCTTTATATCTGCGCTGATGGCACTACTAAGAAGGTATGGTGGTTTCAGAGACAACTTTGCATCCCTATTTCCTGGCGAAGGCTTTAACATTTAACAATTAAATAGACGACTTTTTTTTTCTTCGTCAGTCTGAAAATGGAACTGATGTTACAGGATTAAATTAGGTGTAAAGGGAAATAATTGGATTTAAGTGAGTCTCTTGTTTAACAGAGCAAATTGTTATCTTGTTCCTGCACCTATTGTTTGTTTTCCTGGGTCAGCATTCCTTTGAGGAAGGCATCTACACTTTCTCTTTAGACAACGTAGTCTTTGTTAGCGTTAGTGCATTTCTGCATTTCCATAGGTGAAGCCTACAGTTTCTTTGGTAAACTAAACAGTAAGTGTGGGTGAAATATGCATAAGGTTATGATTAAAATATAAGGTGGTTTAAAAAAAGGTTGTACTCAACAAAGTCAATCAAGTGTAATTATTTTGACTCGATTTGATGCTTCGGCCAGCTATATTCTCTTTCATATTCAATCCGGATATTTTTTTTTTTAAGTCAAGTAGCAAATATGTAATAAAACCTGAGTTTGCTTAATATATTACAGGGAAGGAAGTCTGCATAAGTAAAGTAAACATACACCAAAAAGGGAAAAGGAGACATAATCACATTGACAGAAAGAAAAATTGCATTTGTGATGTTAAAAAAGCAGAGGGGAAATTTATTTATAGTGTAGGTTCTTGGCATTCTTGGCATTGCCTTTTCTCTTTACTTACTCTTTATTTCTTAACTTAGAAAACTAATGTTGAGATGCCAATAAACAAAGCACTGCTCCAGATAAAAAGGAGAAAAAAATCTATTGTAATGCTCTGTGAGCTACCTGTGACCAAGGGGAGCACACTCTAATTCTTAATGAGTAAAACCTTTTTTTAATACAGTTAAAGGTAAGGTCAAGTTATGTGTGTAATTATGGGTTGGTGGGCTTTGTTCATTTCTAATGCAAAATGTGATACTGAATAATAATCTTGCTTCACGACAGAGCTGCATGAGGTACACAAAAAATATAAATAATCCTGATTAATAAAGAAGTAGGCGAATTAGACAAAGGGAAACAAATCGAAAGAGACAGCGCATTGAAGTTTTGCTTGTCTTCCTGCATTACACTGAAAAGTAGACCTACAGAGGAAGAGCATCACATAGAGACTTGTCAGTCTTGGCTGAAGCAGCTTAGGGACGCAGCCTTGTCCATCATCCTTCTTGCTGACAGACATGGACAAAGGCACATACGACCAAAGACCTGACAGATGCAGAACATAGTGTCTTTCTATCTCCTTACATATATGACAGTCTATGTTTTTTATGCATGTTCAGAATTTCCAATCAGGTGAGCAAAATCTTATATTTTTTCATGCATTTAATTTCAAGGGTAAACCGTCAATGCACAGTACTCTAGTTTCTTGATTGAAACCACATGCTGCTTTAAATTCACCATTTTCACTTTTTATTGAATCAATGCTGATTTTTGGCATGAGGACTTTAGAAACTTGACGATTAGCATTTTGATGACTATACAGAGATCGCAGACTGTATGGTGTGTGGTTCAGTTAATGAACAAGTTATGAAAAAGGTATGTGAAAAACAATCCACTGGACTAATATTTCCACATAAAACCTACTTCTGAGTGGTGATTTTTGCCTCTCTCCCCTCTCCAATAATTTGAATGACCCTGTTGCACATGTAAACACACTGTTTCATGCCAAAGGTCATTTCATTAAGCTTCAAAGTATATTTTGTATGACAAAGATGTTCTTGGTAGCTGTCACACAGGAGAATTCAATACATATTTCTGCATTTTAAAATGATAATACAAACAACAGAGTAGCGCATAACCAACTGCATCAGTCATCAGTAGGTGTGTTATTAAAGTAGATAACTAAAATTTATTGAGAAACTATAGGATTAAAAAATTGCAGCAGTTGTTAAAGTATTATTGTTTGTGTCAGAAATATAGATTTCTGACATAAGATCCATTTGTAATACTGGAAAATATAGAAATATGATAATAGACAGTTACACAGAGCATACGCAGAGTAACACTATTACTGCAACTAGGTGCCTTGTGATGAATACAAATTAAATAATCGCTCTCTTTCAACCACTTTAATATCCATCCACCCATGTTCTGCCCTTTGTCTGGGTCCAGATTGGAAGGGACTTCCCTATCTCCAGCCAACTCCTTCAGCTCCTCCAGGGGATCACTGATGCACTGCTAAGCCAGCCGAGAGATGTAATCTGCCCTGGGATGTCCTCTCGGTAGGACATGCTCAAAACTCCTCACCTAGGAGACATCCATGTCAAATGCCTAAACCACCTCAACTGGCTCCTCGCAGAGGAGCAGACATCAGGATGTCCGCCTTTATCAGTGACCCTATTTTATCTGGTACTACCCAGGGCTGAGGACCATTGGTGAGAGTTGGAATGCAGATTGAGCAGTACATTGAAGCCCTCTAGCATAGCTAATCCATGACCTCTCATATCAAGAAAATGGCACAGAGACATGAGAGTCATAAAAAAGGAAACACCACAATGGTGACATGGTTCTCACTCTGATCTGTACTTGAAACCAAAGTAATTTAAACACTCGAGCAAAAGGCTTTTTTTCTCCCTTTTGACATAACTGTTACACTGTTTGGTTGTTTATGTGTATGAATTGTAGGTACTGCAAGATTTTGCATGGTTTTATACTATGAATATGCAAATTATGTTTCTGTAGAGCGTTTAAGAAGGTGCTTTATTTGATATTATATCATGAGATCTGTTACATTACAATATGTTGAATTACAAGACGACTGAGGTTTGTGCTCTCACATGAGACTGTTATTTTATTTTATTGCATTGCATTCGCTTCACTATTTTAGCATTTTGTTTTATTTTATTGCCTGTGGAGTGGTGGGGAAATTTTGTTCTTAAATTCATTTTTTCACCTAAATGTTTTATTTATAATTTGTCTTTGCAAAACCTTGTCCTTTAAAAATCGCTCCAATGATTTTTGTTTTTCTCAGTGAATGTTCAAATGTACATTTCTACTCCCTCATATTCCATTCCTGTCATTCTGTCATTCACAGAATATCCTAACTCTTTCGCCAAACTTGCTTTGCTTTACATGCGTTTGCTGCCACTGTATGTGTAGTAACTTTACTTTGAAGTGGCTTGAACTGTGTGGTTGTTGAAGATGGGAGATGGCGAGAGAAAGAAGTGAGTGAGAAAGGGAGATAGAAGAGATTGAAGAAAGGAAAGGAGTGGAGACAGAACCAGAAAATGCAGAATGATGGCACAGTTTTTCCTCCCACATTCAGCTGCTGAATTATAAAATAGAAGTTTTCATTTTATACTGCACTACAGAAAACTCATAAATAAATATTCACTGTATTTTATTTGCATAGACAATGAACAAAGTACACTTCCTTTATTGCAAAATGCAACTTTTGCTCTTCCTTTCTCCTTCATGTTTCCTGATTGCAGCAAAATATAAAATGATGAGCGGGGAATGTTTTCACTTTTCAAAATACACCAAGAAAAAAAATACTTTAGAGTGAAAAAGAAAAAGTAGGTTTTCAGGTTGTTACAAGAGGTTCACAATTTTGTGCCAAACACAACCAAACACAAAAAAAACAGCTTGATTAGATTATTACTGACATACGCAGGTGTTTTTATACATACACACTCACAAGAATATCATGTACAGAGAGCTTATCAAGGGAAGGGTATGGCATGTTTGCAGACAGTTTTGGCAAGACATAAAGCAAGAGAAACACAAGAAAGTAATAATGAGAAAGAAATAAAAAGTGGAATTTTTTTGCCTCCTACTTCTGTGTTGAGGAAAACTTTTTTTTACTTAAGAGTGTGTCTTTGTCAGTGTTGTTTGTGTATGTGTGTTAATAAGAAGAGGTGTAAACACGATAGTGTGCATGTGTATGCATGCTTATAAAGTGTATTAATAAACTGAGGGAGGGTCTCGTCAAGGTGATAAATAGAACAGAGCACACCGGGACAGATTAGAGAGAGAGTGTGAACAAAAAAAGAAAATAAAGAGATTAACTATAGGATGCCTTGAGAATGAAGGATTGAGGAGGGGCAGAGGGAGGGATGAAGCAATGTATACTGGGAAGGAAGGGAAAGAAATCACTGAGGAATGGATGAAAGGGTGAACAGAAGCTTTATAGGAGGAGGTGAAGAAAAAGAAATGAGACTGAGAGATGAAAGAGTGGACCTGGCTGGAAAAAAATAAAGGAACTGGGGAATGATGGTGATGAAGGAATAGAGATTAGAACATCTACAAGGGAACAATGGAGTAACAGGACGAGGATGGGGATGGCAGGTGATGAGGACATTATCTAGAACAGCGGTCTCCAACCTTTTTTGCGCCACGGACCGGTTTCATGCCCGACAATATTTTCACGGACCGGCCTTTAAGGTGTCGCGGATAAATACAACAAAATAAAACTAATACCGGTACCGTAAAAAAGAAGATTTATTCATAACACACCTGAAAAGACCAAGGAAAACCGAGTAAATGATAAAAACGATAACAAAATAACGCTGAAAACCGATAAAAACCCTGAAAACTATACATTTCACACCTTAGCCTCAACTCTCGCGGCCCGGTACCAAACGACTCACGGACCGGTACCGGTCCGAGGCCCGGCGGTTGGGAACCGCTGATCTAGATTAAAGAGAAACCTGGATTTAAAAAAATATGCCAGTGCTATACTGAAAGAAGGTTAACATAAGGAAAACAAGACTGGAAGAAAAGAAAAGCGTTCGGATGAGTGGAGAAAGGTGACAAAAAAAGTGTCAGAAAGAGAAAGAAAAGTGGTGAAGCATACTGATGAGAGGAAACGGGAGTGAAGAAGGAAAATGGAAACAAAATTCCTAATCATGTCCCTGAATAATTACTAATTCATTGTAGCCTTTCTCATAAGCAGAACTGCATTCTCTGAATTAGCCATAATCTCCACCGCAAAACACATCTGATTCAGCCTGCTTGCAGCAATTATTCAGTAAAACTCTTAACTTTCTTAAGAGCCTTTGCTGTCACTCCTTTGTCTTCTCCCACCAAAACATACCGTGGGAGTCGGCACCATGCTGCGTGAATCAATTTTAAAAGGCGTTCTATACAAAGAGAGTATGGCACGCATCAGAGATTAAAGAAAATCAGTGAGAAAATCGGGGCAGGGAAATTCCAAGCGATGCAAATTGAATTTTTAAGCAAATTGTACCTTAACTGTCACTGTAACAACTCAGCTTTCTTTTCTCTTCGGTTTATGATGTGCTTGTGTGAACTTTAGATTAACCTTGCTTTCTCTTTTTTTCTTACTTTGTCTCGTTCTACATTCTTCTCTGCAGGGTGTGGTTCCAGTCAGGTATCAACTTCCTGGCTGTGAAACCCAGCAACCTTGTCGCATGGGAGATCAAACAGGAAATGGCACCGGGAAGCAGTTCGTTGGCAGTTATGTGCCAGAGAAAGGCCTCCTCCACAGCAGAGAGGTAGGAGTCAAACTCTCATATCTATTCTTTTTTAACTGCTACCTCTGCCATGCAGCAGCTATTTAACGTATCCCTTTTATAATGAGTAGTTGTGGGTGAGTAGCTGTTGGAAATGGTCTTTGATCTTTGTGCTTCAGGGCCATAAGAATGATAGTGCCACACATTTCTTAAAGCAGTCTTAGTTGTCTTTACAGTGACAGTAAAAGTGTCAGTTAATTTAAGAAAAGAAATTATTACAAGATCTTTTTTTTTGACAATAACAATAACCATAAATTGTGTACTCATACATTAGCTTTGAGTTTAAAAGGTATAGGTGGCTCTTTTAGATTCTTACTGTTTTTTTTATTGAACACAACAATCTGTAAGCCATCTTTGAATCAGAAATTTAAGAAATCAGAAATTAAACATAGTGTAATTGTGTTGCCAGTAAAGAAGTTTTGTCTTATTGCCTATGGACTTATTGGTGATATGTGTGTATCACAGAATAAATACATACATGCATGTAGTACACAAAGGCTGGCAAGTGTCGACATCAGTGACTCACAACTCATGCTAAATTTGCCATGCATGTTTGAGTGTTTAGTTGGTGTCATCAGGGTAAAACCAGCAACGACATAGTAAGTACAGTCTCTTTTTTTGTTTGTTTTTTGTCACTAATGTAGCAGTCAATTAATACTTAACCTCAGTGCATGCTTACACTGACTTTGTTGTTGTATGGCGTTGATGGAGAAAGCAAATATAATCACTGTGGGTGAGATCTAAAACCCCAATATCCCAAAAAACGTCTCACTTAAAAAGACAGCAGAAGTTAATTGGATGGAACAGAAAATGTATTTGTGTTTAATTCGCATATTGTTACAGCTCAAAGCAAGCTCCAGGAATCAGTAATACAATTTTATTCCAAATCAACAAATCCCCAGTTTAAACTAAATGGATATTATAAGAGTGGTCGTTTTACAAAGAAGAGTAGCTGGCTCATTACAGTTCATACTCAGTCACTTTCACACTATCAACAGCGAAGCAAGTCATTCAGTGTGCTGTTGAATTGTTGAGTAATGTATTCTTGTACATATTTTCAAAGGGATTGATCGCATTTTGGAAACACTATAGTTATATGAGTGTCAAATATAAAATACACTGCACGAAAGAGCCTTTTATAGTTATAATCTATACTGATGCAACCATATACTAGTTTGATTAATCAACTTTAAATACTTCTTTCCTCTTATTCTCTTGTTGCTTTAAAGCAGTGCTGATGAATGACTTTCCATCTTCAAATCATTATTACATGGCCCCAGCTCAATTTGCACCACTTAGCTAGCTGTTAGCCACACCTTAACTCAACTGACAGACAGCTTCAGCACCGAGGAATGAGCCAAAGTGAGCATTAAAAGATGTATAAGTGATGACGCATCAGCTTTGAGCTTTCAAATTAAGAGTGTCAGAGTTAAAAGTGTGTGTTTTGTTTTTTTTAAATCAGATATTTGCCTTTGAAGTGTATAGTACAGAAAGTATCTACCATGGGCAATCATACTTCCAACTGACAGGCACTTTAAGACAGATAAGATAAGATAAGATAGAACTTTATTAATCCCTCGGGTGGGTTCCTCTGGGAAATTCGATACATTTACTAGGAAACACACTTCACTGCTGTGAAGTTATTTACCAGGGGTTTACATTTACCAATACCATTTCCTCAAATAATGGGTCTATGATTTCTAATCCGCACCAGTTTCCTCAGTGGTTGCTGCTGAGATGTTGCACCTGACTAACATCCCTCGTGTCTTCAATCCCAGTGTTAGAATTTTAAATATGGAAAGTATTCTTTGGAGTTGTTGCATGGTATCATATCAAAACTGAGGGGTAGAGGACCCCTAGGATTTACACATAAAACAAACGAGAGCTCTAATGCATCATGTTGTGAAGTTTTTTGCTTAATCTA
Source organism: Aulonocara stuartgranti (assembly GCF_965226115.1). Taxonomy (NCBI): domain Eukaryota; kingdom Metazoa; phylum Chordata; class Actinopteri; order Cichliformes; family Cichlidae; genus Aulonocara; species Aulonocara stuartgranti. Next base: position 10,138,622 of record NC_138948.1, on the reverse strand, counting down.
AGCAGCTTTTATTTATTTATTTTTTGTTTGAGCCCAGCATGGATTGTTACCACTGGCTGGCAGCTAGCTATGCTATTATCACTAGCATCTTCTGAAAAAACCTCCTGGCAATCTGGGATGAGAATACTGTGTTTCATAATGGGCTTAAACTCATTTGTATTTATATCATGTCGAGTAAAGTTGGATGGAGTTCTGGTGTGTATTCCAGAAATCTAATAAAAAGCCAGATGAAGCTGCTTACTGTGAATAATAAAATCATCACTGACTGGTTTTCACACAGTGGTTAAGCTAGTTGTTAGCTGTTCTTTTATTGTAATGTTATATGTTATAGAGACTCTCTGACAGAGCGGAGCTGATATTAAAGCACACGTGTCATTTGATATTTTTTAGCTTATGAGATCTGAAATCTCTGTTATTGCATAGTGCCTGTTCTATGTGTAGCCAGGGCTCAACTGAGTTTTAACCATCCTGAAATGTATTGTAGCCTGTTGGCTAAGAAGTAGTGGTGAGAGTTAAGCACATCTAGTCCTCCTCTATCCTCGGTGCTCTGTAGCATTTCTAAGCTTATATACAGGGTTTTCTTTCCAAGGGAATTCAGAGATTGAAGAATCCAGAGATCTAAACCAGTCAGGTAATGGTTTACTCTGGATCACTGAGAACAAATAACTGATTCTTGGGAAAACCATCAATTTTATTGAAGTGACCCTTTCCGTGAGATATATGTGTACAGACTTCCATCTAGCCAGATCTTCCACTTTCTTTAAAACTGGGATGTGGTTCAGGTTAGTTAAATCTGCAAGCCTAGGAGAAACATTAATGCCTAAAAATTTAATATATCGAGACTGCAATGATGTCAACGAAGAATTATGGAAGAAACAATTAATCAGAGGAATTGATGATTTTAATCAGTTTATCCAATAATTTGAAACTCAAGGAAGACAAATTCAATGTAATTGAAAGAGTGGTTTGTGAATGTTGGAAAAAAAGCAATACATCATCTGCATAAAGGCTGATTTTATGTTCTACGTTCTTGCATTATACAGTGGGGCAAAAAAGTATTTAGTCAGCCACTGATTGTGCAAGTTCCCCCACTTAAAATGATGACAGAGGTCTGTAATTTGCACCAGAGGTACACAGAGGTCAAACGTTTACTATAGGTCTTTACCAGGTTTGCACACACAGTAGCTGGTATTTTGGCCCATTCCTCCATGCAGATCTTCTCGAGAGCAGTGATGTTTTGGGGCTGTCGCCGAGCAACACGGACTTTCAACTCCCGCCACAGATTTTCTATGGGGTTGAGGTCTGGAGACTGGCTAGGCCACTCCAGGACTTTCAAATGCTTCTTACGGAGCCACTCCTTTGTTGCCCGGGCGGTGTGTTTTGGATCATTGTCATGTTGGAAGACCCAGCCTCGTTTCATCTTCAAAGTTCTCACTGATGGAAGGAGGTTTTGGCCCAAAATCTCACGATACATGGCCCCATTCATTCTGTCCTTAACACGGATCAGTCGTCCTGTCCCCTTGGCAGAAAAACAGCCCCATAGCATGATGTTTCCACCCCCATGCTTCACAGTAGGTATGGTGTTCTTGGGATGCAACTCAGTATTCTTCTTCCTCCAAACACGACGAGTTGAGTTTATACCAAAAAGTTCTACTTTGGTTTCATCTGACCACATGACATTCTCCCAATCCTCTGCTGTATCATCCATGTGCTCTCTGGCAAACTTCAGACGGGCCTGGACATGCACTGGCTTCAGCAGCGGAACACGTCTGGCACTGCGGGATTTGATTCCCTGCCGTTGTAGTGTGTTACTGATGGTGACCTTTGTTACTTTGGTCCCAGCTCTCTGCAGGTCATTCACCAGGTCCCCCCGTGTGGTTCTGGGATCTTTGCTCACCGTTCTCATGATCATTTTGACCCCACGGGATGAGATCTTGCGTTGAGCCCCAGATCGAGGGAGATTATCAGTGGTCTTGTATGTCTTCCATTTTCTGATGATTGCTCCCACAGTTGATTTTTTCACACCAAGCTGCTTGCCTATTGTAGATTCACTCTTCCCAGTCTGGTGCAGGTCTACAATACTTTTCCTGGTGTCCTTCGAAAGCTCTTTGGTCTTGGCCATGGCGGAGTTTGGAGTCTGACTGTTTGAGGCTGTGGACAGGTGTCTTTTATACAGATGATGAGTTCAAACAGGTGCCATTCATACAGGTAACGAGTGGGGGAAAGAAAAGCTTCTTACAGAAGACGTTACAGGTCTGTGAGAGCCAGAGATTTTCCTTGTTTGAGGTGACCAAATACTTATTTTCCACCCTAATTTACGAATAAATTCTTTACAAATCCTACCATGTGAATTCATGGATTTTTTTTTTCACATCCTGTCTCTCACAGTTGAAGTGTACCTCTGGTGCAAATTACTGACCTCTGTCATCATTTTAAGTGCGGGAACTTGCACAATCGGTGGCTGACTAAATATGTTTTTGCCCCACTGTAGGACCTTAATCACTATAGCCTGTCTAATTGCTGCTGCTAATAGTGCAATAAAGATTGAGGGGGAGGGGGAGAGTAGGCATCCTTTCCTAGTGCCCCTCTGGAGAAGATGTTTGGTCATTTGTTCTGACACATCCTGTTGGGGAACTGCACAATATTTTTAACCACTTTATGAAAGTCGGCTTCCTCGCTTCCATATACTGTGTTCCCAATGAAGCTGTTAACAGCATATACAGTTGTAATAACGTACCTGATTTGTTACTGTGTTTCAAGCAAGGTCTTTTTACTAAGAATTGAGGGTTCCTTTAATCAATTATTTCATTTGATTCTAGTTTTGCTTTGCATATTTTGTTCATCACTTCCTGTTCCTGGGAAGACATGTAGGCTTCTTCTAAGGATTTAATGGTTTCTTCTAATTCCTCAATATATTTGTTTTCTCTTTTCTCCTTATGTGATGAGAATAAAATGATTTTACCTCTCAGCACAGCTTTCCCTCCCTTCCAGAGAACAGATGCTGATGTTTCAGGCAAACTCACTTTCTATTTGGGTTCACGTTAATGGTCCTTGGATCTGGAATTACAGAGTTTGGTGATCAACAAATAATTGTGCCCTAGATAGAGGAGAATGCAATGATTGATTTTTGCTTTGGGAAAAGCTGAAACTTCACAGTTGCGACTGTGATTGGAGAGCCAGTGTTTGTGTAAGCATAATAACTAACAGTTTGTAGTTGGGTTTAGGGGAATTAAATAGAAATATATAATGTTTTTCGACTAATATTTTGATCCTGTGGTGAAATTCAACTTAAACTTGAACTGGACACAGATTCATATTCCTGTGGTTCACTTGGCAAAATGGCTGGTATAATACTAAAGGTGCTTTTTTGGGATATGTCAGCTATTGTAGCCTCAAGGCAGAGAAGTCATTTTCCAGGCCCATTGTCATCCATCAGGAAAATGTTGTTTGAGGTGTTTAGATGGGGTTGATTTCAAATGACTACTAATTTCCTCGAGCTTTGGGACACATCCATGTCTGGTAGAGGCAGTTTTTTAAAATAATTATTTTATTTTATTTTGCCCTGAAGGAAAAAACTCATTAAATTAATGTGAAAAAGTGGTGCTTTAGAATCTAAATTATAATATGACTTTCAGAGACACATACAAAAAAATAAAAAATAAATCAGAGATGCACGCACAAGCTCATTCATATTCTTGCACACACACATTTCTACCATTTTCAAAGTGATCCTGTAATCAAATTTGTGCCTCAAAGCACAGATTATGACTCAAAGACAAACATATACAAGTGTTTTGATGAACACAGATAAATGTATAAGCAGCTACCCCCTAACTGCAACAGCAATGGGATTTTTTGTTTGTTTTTTTAACTACAGAAAAGACATACACATATCCCATACCAGCATGCCAAGCGTTGCCAGCATACAACAGGCAGATCACATACTTTTATCAGTGACGGTGTAGGCGGGATGGCTAATTAAAGGAGCTGATCTCTATAAAGCTCTAATGAGATATTACTGGTTGGGACATGGAATTTTTGAGTATGCTTTTTATGAATGAGACGGTGGGAGTGATTACTACCTCTGACAATTAATCTTGTGAAGTGATTCGTGTTATGCCATTGTTATCCTAATTATATAATATGATCTGACATGATACGGTATTCATTGTATAATAGGAAATGCTTGGTGAGTGGATGCAGTAATTAGAACCATGGAGTAGGCTATGCTGTGTGTGTAGGTGTATTTTTGTGTGCGACTGCATGTGTTTATGCTTGTGTGTATCTTTGAGGTAGGAGTATTTATGCTTTTTAAAATATAGCCCACATGTTTGTAGGTTATAAAAAAAGAAACCAGTTGTTGAGGATGTGATCCTGTTCCATCATCACAACTCCCAATTTTTTTCATACATTCTTTTGGAACTTGGAGGTTTGGATCAAAGTTCTCATTATTTTCTTTATTGATTTTTATTATAAAGTAATTATTCATTATTTGTGCATTTCTCACTATTTGACAATTCTGTTATCATTTACTTTTAATTATACACCACTGCCATACTGTGTTATTGACAGTCTGTTTAGTTCTGCCTCCCTGCCCATGTGCCTCCTCATACCAGTGCTCCGAATGAAACATAATGAGATTTTTGGAGGCTGTTGCCATTGAAGCGCCTCAAGCAAGATTTGTTTCTTGTTGGAAATTCATTTTGATTATCATTTCAAGTTATATTTCATTTATTCATGCTATGTAATATAATTTTATTACAATATATTTTTCTGCTGTGTGTAATATTTCTAGTAAATGTTTTGTTTGTGTCATTTTCTGTTTATATATGGTGTTGCTGTAGCTATTTTTTTCTTTTCTGTCTCATTTATATGATCTCATTTGAACTTCGTAGAAGTGGACCAGCCTCAGGATGACCTTAGCTTTGTGTTGGAGGTTATATGAGGAAAATGTTCCATAGTTTATGATGATTCTGCCAGAATGGGAACAGTGCTGTATCTTGTGATCGTGGTTATGTGTATAGATTAACACTGCTAATGGGCTTCATTCAATACCCAAACTGGGGTAATGCGCTTTCAACACACCATACAGGGACATGCTATTTATGTTGGTTTTTTTTGCTTTTTGCTTTTTTTATTCTGTGCTAGTTGTTTGCTGAGGCAGTCATAGGGAAAAACATTCCACTCTATGATTTTGAAGTATTTCTTGCAGTTGTTATATATATTACAGCATTAGCAAGTTACTTTAACGAGTGACCACCGGGCTGTTCGTTGCAACTTGTGACATTGAAAGATGGTGAAACTGTTTTTTCTCGTTCTTTTTTCATTTATTTTGGAATGGAACAAAGAAGCAATTTTCGTAGGAAATATGTGAAATTATATAATTTAAAAGTAGACACTCATTGTCTTTCAGTAACTAAATGAATACTTTGCACTGAAAGCATCCATCTTTGTTGGGCATTACCACAGCTAAAAATTCAACCAGTCTAATTCAGATATGAACATTTAACTTAATTAATATATTCGTCTTAAGCATCAGCATTTAACAGTGGGCACTGCTTCAATTAGCGTTAAGCTATTATGACTTTTATCTCTTGTTAAATAGAAAAGCAATACTTTTTTCAGTTTCTATAATTATGCATACAGATAAATTCATTAAGCTCTGCATAACTGAATTATTATCACCCTGTCTATATGCCAGAGCCACGGTTACAGTCAAGGTTACAGCGCCTAATGCTCCTATTACCACTGGGATCGCTTTGGCGTTTATTTTCCACATCTGTCCAGTTATTCCTTCAGGCCCTGGTAATTCTCAATTGTCTTGTTCTTTTTCTTTCTGCTGATCAACCCAGCAAACCATGTAATAGACAAGCTGGTCGACTGTGAAAAAGTTGCAGGAAATTGGAGTAAGCTGCAGTACCACCAGAGGGAGATGTTTTATTTCGACCCAGTATGAAAATAATTATGGGAAAACATTTAAACAGGCATTACTAACACATTTACATGTACATACATGTGCAAAGAAGGGCCCTGGGATGTACTTCATACCTTCCTTGGCCACTAGTGACATTCTGGCTTTACATGTTTAATTATCTTCCCCTGCTGGTACTAGAATATCTGCATGGGGTACTGCAACTTCTGCATGCATGTACCACTATATCTGGTTGGATTACCAGCATTTCCTTGTATGTGTGCAAATGGAAGTCCCACAGGCCCTTAGCCATGTTGTTCTCAACCAACTTTGGTGGTGTCTCCCATTGGGAATTGGGGACTCCTAGTCCATATGTGGCACAGATGTTTCTGTACACTATCCCAGTCACTTGGTTGTGCCTCTCAGCACCGATGGTACTTACCACACAGGAGCTTGGTCGTCCATTAGTTTCTCCTCCTGTTCCTATTTATCATCTGTCTTCAGACAATCTTGGAGCTGCTAATCTTGGGATGCCATCTTCCTGATGTATTTTTTGGATGCTCCATGCTTTTCCTGAACTGTGGCTCTGACACTCACTAATCACCTGCCCTCTTTCTGCTGCTTGGAAAACCTCAGGGTGTTAGATCTCAGTTGGAGACCTCCTCACCGTGAGAAGTTTTTGTGCATCACCATCAGTGGCATATATTTCTACCTGTGGCCAGCTTATTATTCTAGCTGGGTATCTGACGACCGGCAGGGGGTATGTGGATCTTATTCCTTGCATTCAGCTGTCTTCTTACCACCTGTCTTATACTCTGGAGGTATTTGGTTGTGGCTGACCTTTGCACATCTTTATCAGAGCTCCATTTGGCATTGTGTATATCGGTTTTTCTGCTTTCTGGTAGCTCCACCCCATCAGCCCAGATCACCTTCACTGTCTTTCTGAACATCTGACCACACTTGTCCAGTTCAAATGACATCCTGATAAGTGGATCACTGAATAGATGTCTCACTCACCCCCGGCATACAGCTGTATGCATGTACAGGAGGTGGCTGATGAGCTTGCAGAATAGCAGTGGGGACAGCGCATCAGCTTGGTACATTCTGCACTTAGCTACATGTGTGATTGCCTCTGAGTAGGCCTCCAGTGCTCTCGTCCGCATCCATTGAGTTCTTGTGTGATTAATGCACTATTATCCGTGTACAGTGCCAAAAACACCAGTATCCATGTGTCAATCCAGATCTTATTTCATACATAACTCTATACCCCAACAGAACTCTAGCTGAATTTTCCAAATTCCTGAAAATTCTGAAAGAGTGGGTCGCTGATCTGATAGTCACTCTAAATGCCTAAATATAACTAAAACAATTGGAAAAGTCTATATTTTCATCTTTAATTTAAAGATCACAAAATTTCAAACCATGACCGTTTAAGATTTGTACATTTACAAATCTTACTGGTACATTCTACCTCCTCCATCGCTTCTCTGTCCTCCCTCATCTTATGTCAGTAGATTAGACATACAACTTCACCGTCTCTGGAGAGCTGACAACGAGGAAGTCATAACAACAGCAGCTGGTTATAATCTAACATTATGCCAGAAAACATTGGGTGCTAGTGTCCAAAAAAAGAATAAATAAAATAAAATTTAAAAAAATCACACTTTCCCTCTTGAATCTTGAAATACTTTGATTACACTCTCACATCATAGAGAGAGTTTATTTGCTAATTGCCTGAGTCTGACAACATTAGATGCACTTCAAAGAAACGTTGAGAAACGCAATCTAACAGTAGCAGGATATCATGAACTCCTCACCTCGGTATCACTCACAGTCACAAGTGAACATTTCAGTTTTTGAGAGTTTTTCAGCCTTCTCAAGAGTTAAGACATATGGATTCGTCACACCCTGTGGTGGTCTTGGATCTTGGACCAGGGGGTTTGACTTTTGGAATTTTAGGCTCTTGTTCATCGGTGTGGTTCTCAGTTTGTTTATTATTTAGGGATTTATTTCTGTTTATTCACTGGTGTTCCTAACTCAGTGTTCCTGTTAGCAAATGTTGATGAGGTAACTCAATTGCAATTGCCTTCACTAAATAAAATCCCTCATCTCATTTGTTCTTTATTTAATATGGTTCCAGAAAAAAATGTTTTGCCAGTGTCTCTTTTATTCATTAGTGTGCTTATAATCCACCCATACATAACAATTTCAGGCATTTTTAAAGTAATGTTAGCCCACAAAAAAAACCAAAAACAGGTATTATCGAGCCTGACATAGTTGATATATGTTGGTAGGGTGTGTGGTACTTATGCGCTGTGCTTCATACAATAGCCTCTCATATCAGATTTAATGTATTTGATGTGATTTGTGGGGTTTTTTGTTTGTTTGTTTATTTACATTTAATCGGCAGTCAAATCAGACCAAACGTATTTGGAGTTGTAGTTTAGCTAACTGGAAAAACACAGCTGATCATTTCTTTGTACTGGTTTAAATCCAAGCAAGAAGAAGGAAATATGCAGGGCATAAGGTTAAGTAATGTACAGTTTTAGACATACTAACTTAACAGAGAGCCTTTGTTGGAGTGCTGACAGTCTGCCTGGGATACCCATACAAACACACAAACACATAATATGGGGCCAAGATGTTGGCTGTCTTAGTTGGCACCCTCGGGGACTGAATACACAGCAAGAAGAAGAAAGGATAAAAAGAGAGAGGGATGCCTGCCAACAAGTGAATGAAGAGAGTAAGTGAGTTGAAGGGAGAGAGAGTTCACAGAAATGAACTGGAAAAAGAAGTCCTAATAGTGTGGCACTTTTGTGTCCCACACTGCTTTTGTCAGGTTCCCTGGGTTTTGGACCCATGGTTTGGGGATTTTTTGTAAAGGTTTTTCAGAAAGGTTTTCTATTTAGCTCTTTAGTCTTCTGATAGTGATCACCTGTCCCTTTGTATTTTGAGCTTTATTATTTTGGCCTTTGCCTTGCTTTTGTTTATTAGTTTGTTAAATACCTTTTGTGTTCCCTGTCTTTTTTCTAGTAGTGTCCCTGTATTTGACTGGTCTCCCTGTTTAGTTTTGTTTATTTTTTCTGTCATTGAATTCAACGTCAGAAAAACTTCTCAAAAAAGTTAGGATATGGCAGAGTTCTTAGAAGGAAAAATGGGCAAAGGCTCACCAGTCTGCAAATAGCTTTTTTTTTTTTTTTTGCCTGTCCCGTTTGGCTCTTTTGCCATCAGAATTATTGTCTAAAGGCGAAGAAAGATGCCCAACGGATTTACTTTACCAAATGGACCATCCCAGCCTTGCTGTGATGATCTATTTGATTCATCTTTTATTAAGGGCAAAAACCAACAAAAGTAGCAGACAAAAAATACATATATCAATCACCTGGATCACCTGTTGAGAAAGAAAAAAGAGAAAATGAGCAGAAGAAAAAGAGAGTAATATAATGAACAACATCACAATGATCTATGTGAATATAACAGTAAATACTAAATATTAAATATTATTGTAAGATTGACAGCGCACAGTGTGCTTTGAGGTAGGAGCCAAAAAGGGTGTCGTTTGTGTGTGTGATCACCCGTGTGTACACCTGTGAGCATGAACGCGCTTGTATTTAAAAGGTTCCTTCATGTAATGATCTGCTAGAGGGTGTGGGGGGCCACAGCCCCGTCCTCCAGGGCATGAAGCAGGTATGGAGGAGATCAAAACTCCAGACATCCAGAAGCCCTCAGAACACAAGAGACCAAGGAAGACTAACAGAGGGGCAGCCGCGCCACTATCCCAGAAAGAGCTGAGGAGAGTCCCAGATGAGGGCTCACTCAGCAGCCGTGGAGCAGACTGCAAATAGCTAAACAAAATGCGTCCTTAAATTGTGGAACAATGTGAGAATAATGTTCCTCGATGTGCAACTGTGTGATGTTCAATATCTCATCAACTACAGTACATAATAAAGATTGTAAGAATCTGAAGAAATCTGTACAAGAGACAAAGTTGAAACTCAAAACTGGATGCTCATGATTTGCATTAAAAATAGGAACACAGAAATCACTGTCTGTGAACACAGTTCACCTTACCATCCACAAATGCAGGTTAAAGCTCTATGCAAGGAAAAAAGTCATATGTAAACATGATCCAAAGATTCTGCCATGATCTCTTGGCCAAAAATCATTTACAATACAGTGAGGCAAAGTGGCAAACTGTTCTTTTGTCACACAAATCAACATTTTACACTCTAAATAAAAAGGAGAAGGACTGTTCAGGTTGTCATTAGCGCTCAGTTAAAATGTCAAACATTTAGCTTCTAGTGTATTAATGGTGACTTTTGGGAGTTTTTCCCTAAAAATAATCGAAAAACACAGGAAATAACCACCACGGTGAGAAAAGTAGCTCCTTGCACTCTTTTTTATTTTCATCAACCAAAAGTTTTCCATGCACACAAAAAACATATGCTTTAACTTGTACTGAAGCATCACCGACCCATATTCCACTTTCGTGTTTACTTTGCTGTTTTTAAGTTGTCTGCCAACACCTCACAGCCACATACTATTCTGTTTTTCTATTTAAATTCTGCTCATGCCCGTTTCGCTTATAAAAGTTTGACAGTGCTATATTATCTTTGCACTTTTGTTGCATGTTGTTCGGTTGCAAGCAAACACTCAATGCTTCCTTTAAGCCTTTTTAAAATGTGGTTAAGAGATTTAAAGATGTCTGACTTTTAAAGCTGATAAACATTCAGAGGACTTTGACAAGAGAGGCAACGGAAGGAAAACCTGAGAGGGAGATTATGTGTATGCATGGACAGACAAAATGACAGAGAAAGGGAAAGACGAGGATAAGGGAGGAGGCAGCAGAAAATATGTCATGAAGTGAAAGGCCAGGGAGTTCATAAATAATACAAAGAAAGACTACTAATGCTAGTTAAACCTTTTGCATCCTGCTTAGATCCGATTGACATAATATTAATAATGCTGATTTGAATGTTCATGTGCCCTCCACACCTGGTAAAAGTAGTATAGAGTTACTGACACTACACAACAATAACACTAATTGCCCTCAAAGGAAATAATGAAGGGGGGAAAGTAGTCATGGAAAACAAGAAACGAGACAAGGTTTAAAAAGGCAGAAGGACCGTTTTTAACCAGTCAAAGAGAAAGTCTCTTGATGCATGCTCAGGTAAAGAGAAAAGAGAAAGTTCACATCTAAAGATCTTCAGCATCTGGCTTAAACCATTTAACACCTGCACTACAGAGTTTCCTTTGCTCCAGTTTTAAAAGCTTTGTTCCCAATGAGTCCCCGGGTAAACCTGTAAGTGAATAAACAATTTTTATAAATAAACCTGTCCTCCTTCAAGGTTGGACCATTTGGGAACAGAGGTGATCAGAATGTATTTAAGTCCTTGTAATGGGCTCCATCGGCTTGTCTCTGACTTGAGGCCTCACAGTTATCCAACGGAGAAAGTTAACCAGTACAATAGGCAATTTTTCCAAATTATTTAAAAACACATATAAAGACAAAAGTTACAAGGATCTTTTTGTTTAAAGATAGTTGGGATATAGTAGGATATAGAAGGATATGTTCATTGCATATGGTATGATGAGTTCTGCAATGCTTTGCCACTCTGTCATAGCCCTGAACAATGACCTAGGCTGGCTAATTAGGACTCCTAGATATGGATGGGGTTTATTTGTACAGCTTTGCCTAGCATCATTCTGTCACTCACTAAAATGACCCTGGCCACCTGGGCACACTCAGTCACTGAGCAAGATTCATAGGAATGCACATATGCAATTGAAAATGTATGTAGATATTCTTGTTCATTCGATTATACGACTCATCCTGATCATAGCTCACATTTCATGGATGCACTCAAATCTAAACACACCAACTTCCATGCAAACACACACACACGCTGGACTTTTTTGAACGTTTTTGTAGGCCATGCTTTAAATAACCTTCCAATCCCATTGGCTTATTCCCCTTGCTCATACTCCCTCTTCTCTCCCTCCCTTCTCTCTCCCCCATTCTTCGTCTTCTCACCCTCTATGCCCCTGTTAAACCCCGTGGGAGCCTGCGTAGCCGGATGTGTGGCTAATTAAGGCGACCTACGCGGACCCTTGCGTGTTTGAGTCGCTCTCCTTAGAGATGTACAGTGTCATAGAGCGAGCGGCTGTGCCGATGCTTACACTAGCTCCTTGTCTCTTGTGTGTATGTGTTTATGTGTATTGAGGGAAGGGGTGTCAAATGTTGGAGATATCCCAGTCCCTTTTTCGTTCGTCTTTTTCTCCCTTTTTCCTCAGTTTGTTCTATTATTCACATTCCTTCTTTCATTGTGTCCCTCATGCCCTCCCGCTCTTTTGCACTGTATAACTTGTTCGCTTTCCTTTCCAGTCTCACCCACCTCTCATTTCTTTCCCCTTTTGTCCTTCCTTTTCCTCCTTTTTCCAGTCAATTTCACTTTTTCATTCTGCCCTCCTACTTTTGCCTTTCTCCCCTCCATAGGTGATAGAAACCCCAGGGCTCCATTGCTGCTGTTTAATTAATTCTTTTTATCATGTAAATCAAAAACCAGGCTTGTGTCCTTGACTTGAGAGCTCTTGAGCATGCACAAGAGAAAGAATGACACAAACAAACTGAGGGGACCGAAAGCCTCCATCTCCCAGGAGGAGTCTAAAAGGATCTGCTGAAAGAAGAAGAGGAAAGGAAGAAGATTAAAAGTCGCTTTACTTTTTTTGAATGTGGGACAGAAGATTGTCTTTCAGTGAGCAAGGAGTGGATAGAAAAGGAAAAGATGGAAAAAAGCTTTGGATAAACTAGTGTAGCCTTGGTTTTAGCTGATTGGTGATTATTGTTTAGATGACAAGCTTAGGGAAGTAGAGTTAAAGGCAACATGTTATCCTCTACCATCGTTTTTATTAAGGGTTTGTTTTAAAAACAAGACTTTTGGTCATAGTGGATTGCTGTCTTTTGGTTACAAAGGGATAAACTGTGCACCATTATTATAAAGTAATCAGCAGACAAGGAGGGGCGGAGCATTTGGACAGCATTTGCATGAAAAATTGTTGGTTGGTTGTTGGTGTTTGTTTAAAGGACCAGATTTATGGGACCAATTAGTGCAAATCTGCACATCACAAAAACGCACTGCTGAAAGTTTAGAGATAAGTCTTTCATACTGACCAACATAAATTAGCAAGTTCATAACAAGGAAACCTGATGTGGGAGAGACTAGCAACAAAAACAGTACAGCATGATTTAGTTTTAGGCTTTCCATAAAAACAATTGTCAGAATGAATAATAAACAGAATGATCAAGTTTTACACATCCCAGAAACACCACCGCCTGACCTGATTGTACAGGGTGGGCCATTTATATGGATACACCGTAATAACATGGGAATGGTTGGTGATATTAAAGTCCCGTTTGTGGCACATTAGTATATGTGAGGGGGCAAACTCCTCAAGATGGGTGGTGACCATGGTGGCCATTTAGAAGTCGGCCATCTTGGATACAACTTTTTTTTTTTTCAATAGGAAGAGGGCCATGTGACACATCAAACTTATTGGTAATGTCACAAGAAAAACAATGGTGTGCTTGGTTTCAACGTAACTTTATTCTTTCATGTGCCACAAACGGGACTTTAATATCACCAACCATTCCCATTTTATTACGGTGTATCCATATAAATGGCCCACCCTGTACATTAATGAATAAACACTCCTTTTCACTACATAAAGTACAGCAAAAATAAATTCAGCACAAACTAGTTCGACCTGTATTACTGAAACACAAAGTTAACAGAGAAATTACACATGTTTCTGTGGATCCACTTAGAAAGTATCGTAACCCTCAGGCTTCTTTAATTTATAAGTTATGCCCATTCTTTTTGCAGCATCCTTTTTCCTATCCTCATATACAGGAGCACCAAGCATGTTATTTCTTCAGACTGGTGTATGTCATGGTGGGGGGTGTCTGTGCAGCAGCAGATATTTAGGTTGGTCAGAGGGAAACGGTCTTCCTACGCTCCTGCTTCTCCCACACCACCATGTCAGCATCCAGCTATGACATTATGAAAATGAATAACAACAATAACAACATCACCTTTCCCACATGTTCAATATACCCAAAGGCAGACGTCTAGAGAAACTGACTTGTGGGCTTATTTTTCACAATTTTAACTTAGACCGTACATATTTATTTATCATAATATATTACTAATAGAAAAGCACAGCATTATCATCATTATCATTCCAAATGATCCGTTGGGCTCTCTAGTTAGCTATTCTAAGTGTTACAAAAAGAAAGAGGATGCTTGAGATCTACTGTTCAAACCACAACATTTCTTAAAGAAAAACCCCGCTGAGACAGTAGAGGATACACTACAAGGAGGAAAGGATCATCATCGTTGCTTTGATTGAATGTTTTTCACTTTACTAGCCAGCTTACAGAAAAGGAAAGATGAAGAGGGCAATGGGAAGGACATGGATGGTGAACCCAAATGTGAGAAAGATTTTACGCCCTTTTCTTTCATTGCTCTGGAGAATGCCTATATTTTTAGCAGTTAACATAAAGAGGAGAGGATTGTTACAGAGGGAATAAAGGGTAGAGAAAAAGGAGATGAGTGGCTGCATGTTTTGCCTGGTTGTCTTTTCATGCTTAAACACAGAGGGAAGAAATGGGCAAGAAAGACAGGGGTGAGGGTAAGATGGAGATTGAAGAAAAGAAGGGAGTCAGTGAGACAACATTCTTTGCTTTGAGGCTTCAGTGAATACTTTTCTTCTTAACATTTAGCCACCAGCAGGGAAATGATAGAGAAAGAAAATGAGACACAGAGAGGGAATGACAAAGGTTAAGAGTCGATGTATTATGGTTTTCTTTGAGAGCTGCAGGGAGTTGAAATAAGATAGGATCAGAGTCAAGGTTGCATCTTAAAATCTGTTTATATAATGCTTACAGGAGAAGGCATGTTCATCAAATGTCACAGCATTGTGGCATCTAATCCCTGGCATTTCTGTTGATAAAATCACATGTTTCTGGTAGCACGCTTACATTATAAAAGATATATAATATAACAGACATTAGAAAAGATGGTTGTAGCCAGCGTGATGTCATGCATCAGTTTTGGATCCCGCATTCTGAACCTTTAATATTAGCCGTTTTGCTGTTTTGGTGGAACCAGAATTTACCTTAAATGGATGAAAGAGTCAGGTGCTAATTTATCAGCTAATGCTAATGCAAGCTGCATTCATAAACTGTAGGATTCCAATCCCCTGATATCTGAAGGCCAGCCTTAAGTAGTACCTAGACGAACAGTTTTTGCCGCTTGTGCAGATTTGGCAGTTTCTTTTATTCCAGACAAACTTCTGTTACTCGAGGCTATGTTTAAAAAGTACTATACTTCTTCAACATTGCTACAAAATATAATTTTTAAGCCCATGTATGCTGAGCATCTACATTTCAGTCACATCATGTTTGGTTGATTTACAGTAAAATCCACTGTAATGGTGAAGTTACACAAAATGTGAATATAGCCAGCACTACATATATATGTATATGCCTAAACAGTTGTTTATGTAATAGCGATTGTCCATATCACCACTGCGGAAAATACAAGTGGCATTTGGCAATACAGTGTTGTGCTGCAATCATGGTTACTGGGAAGTGTGCATTGCTAAACAGCCACAGTAAATTTATTCAAAGTTTTGATTTCCCTGAGTGCAGGTTTTAAAAGTTGGATAAATGATATTAGTCTGAAAAAAGAAATAATGTTAAGAACTCGTTCAATCAACCATTTATTCATTCAGTGCTCTAGTCACTTGTCTTGATCTTTTGACAACCATCATAGCCTCACCAGCTCTTTTAGAATAGAATAGAATAGAATAGAATTCAACTTTATTGTCATTGCATATGCACAGGTACAGGGCAACGAAATGCAGTTTGCATCCACCCAGAAGTGCTTTAGTGATATAGATATATTACAATAAATATTAGCAATAATATAGATATGTAAATATATTACAGAAATAGGTCTATTATGGAATGTTATAATGTACACGGTATGAAGTATGTTGTGAATATTCTATAACTGTAAGTATGTACAGGCTGTAGTGAGTACAAGCTATGTACAGGCTATGAACAGGATATAAATATTAAAAACTATACAGAATATGAAATAAATAACTTTACAGAATCTGAGATATTCAGCTATACAGAAATGGGAACTGTGCAAGTTGTAAACAGTTGTAGGGTTAAAAATTATCGTATGTACAGAATGATTATTACAGAGCTATACAGTAGTGCAGTTAAGATAAGTGAGATATGTGGATAATTCTACAGAGGCTATATAAAGTGCTGGTGGTTGTGAGTGGTGGTTCAGTCCATGTTATTATTGTGTGTTTGAGGGTACAGTTGTCCATTGTAGGTGTGTGTATGTTCAGTCCATGTGTTAACGTGGGTCAGATGTCAGGAGGCAGAGTTCAGGAGTCTGACAGCTGTGGGGAAGAAGCTGTTCCGGTACCTGGTGGTCTTAGTCCGGAGGCTCCTGTAGCGCCTCCCAGAGGGCAGGAGGGTGAAGAGTCCATGTGATGGGTGACTGGGGTCTTTGATGATTTTCCCAGCCCTTTTCAGACACCGCTTCCTGTAGATGTCTTTTATGGCAGGAAGTGGTGCTCCGGCGATGCGCTGGGCAGTTTTCACGACCCTCTGCAACGCCTTCAAGGTTCAAGGTTCTTTATTTGTCACATGCATAGTTATACAAGTATAACACACAGTGAAATGTAGCCTGACACGCTCCTCGACATGTGCAAAAATTTTTGGGGGGGTGTAGAGGAAGAACATTATATATATATATACATACACTGGGTGAATGTGCAGTAGTAGCAGCAAGCAGGTGAATTCTGTACATTAATATGAATAGACATCTGACTATTTTACAGGATAGACAATATAAACATATTTAAAATTAAAGGAATTTGAAATGTACATTGTGCCTTGGTTTAGAGTGTCTGGAAGAGAGTCCTGTCTCAGTCAATTATAGATGATGTGAGAGGGCGGGTGTGTGTGTTTAGGTGTGTGTTTAGGGCACGGATGGCTTGGGGATAGAAGCTCCTCTTGAGTCTCTCTGTCCTTGCCCGGAAGATGCGGAACCTTCTACCAGATTGCAGAAGTTGGAACAGTTTGTTGCCAGGATGGGACGGGTCCTTCAGTATCTGCGCTGCTCTAGTCCGGCATCTCCTGGTGTAGGTGTCCTGAAGCGGGGGGAGAGCAATCCTGCAGCAGCGTTCTGCTGTACGGATCACTCTCTGGAGAGCTTTTTGGTCCTTCACACAGCTGTTCCCGAACCACGATGTCATGTTCTGTGTGAGGATGCTCTCCACAGCGCCTGTATAGAAAATCCTGAGGATCTTTGGAGAGACCCTGAACTTCCTCAGTTGTCGTAGGTGATACAGGCGCTGCCTAGCCTTTTTGGTCTGGACCTGAATGTGGGCAGCCCATGTCAGTTCTGAGGAGATGTGGACACCAAGATACTTGAAGGACTGCACCCTCTCCACTGGAGCTCCATTGATGATAATGGGCTTGTAGTCTCTCTGCTGACCCCTTCTGAAGTCCACCACCAGCTCCTTGGTCTTGCTGACGTTCAGCTGGAGGTGGTTGTCCTGGCACCACGATGCCAGATTCTTCACTTCATCCATGTAGGCCGCCTCATCGTTGTTGGAGATGGCACCCAACACCACTGTGTCGTCAGCAAACTTCACAATGGTGTTGGAGCCATGGGTGGCCACACAGTCTGAAGTGTAGAGGGAGTAGAGCAGTGGCGAGAGGACACATCCCTGAGGTGCTCCTGTGTTGATGGTGATGCTGTTGGAGAAGCACCTGCCCACCCTCACCACCTGAGTTCTGCCAGTGAGGAAGTCCAACACCCATGCACACAGACGGCTGTTAAGTCCCAGATCCCTCAGCTTTGTAAACAGTCTGCAGGGCACTATTATGTTAAACGCTGAACTGTAATCAACAAACAGCATTCGCACATAGTTACCCTGTTTCTTGTCCACGTGGCTGAGAGTGGTGTGTAGGACGTGGGCGATGGCATCCTCTGTGGATCTGTTGGATCTGTAGGCGAACTGCAGCGGATCTGTGGTGTCTGGGATGGAGGAGGAGATGATGTTCTTCAGCAGCCTCTCAAACACCTTCATTACTACCGAGGTCAGTGCAACTGGCCGGTAATCGTTCAGGGATGAGGGTTTTCTGTTCTTGGGCACAGGGATGATGGTGGATCATCCCTTCCGGTCCGAGGTAGAGCAGTTCCCGTACCAGACTGTTATACAGTTGGTCAGGATGCTCTCGATGGTGCAACGATAGAAGTTCACCAGGATGTTTGAGGACAGGTGGTTCTTCCTCAGAGTCCTCAAGAAGAAGAGGCGCTGGTGAGCCTTCTTGACCAGCTTGGAGCAGTTGGTTGTCCAGATGAGATCCTCGGAGATGTGGACTCCCAGGAACTTGAAGCTGCTCACACGCTCCACAGCCGTCCCCTTAATGTGGATGGGTGGATGTGGGTCAGCATTCCTCCTGTAGTCCACGATGAGCTCCTTGGTCTTCTCGGTGTTAAGCAGCAGGTTGTTTCTGTCACACCACTCAGCCAGACGATCCACCTCCTCCCTGTAGGCGGCCTCATCGTTGTCACTGATGAGGCCAATCACCGTGGTGTCATCTGCAAACTTAATGATGGTGTTGGAACCATCAGCAGGTCTGCAGTCGTGGGTGAAGAGGGAGTAGAGGAAAGGGCTCATCACACAGCCTTGTGGTACACCGGTGTTCATTGTGATGGTTTTGTGTATTTTATGTTCAATATAGGTATTTGTTGTGCCTGAAAATGAATAAATAAATGAAATGAAATGAAATGAATGAATGGTAGATGAGCAGTGGTTATCCAGCCGGACATGTTGGGGGCGGTTGGTCAGGAAGTCCAGTAACCATTTGCAGGTGAGGGAACTGATTCCCAGGTCTGTCAGTTTCCTGATGAGTTGTGAGGGGTGGATTGTATTGAATGCTGAACTGAAGTCTATAAACAGCATTCTGGCGTATGTGTTGTTGTTGTCCAGGTGTGAGAGGATAGAGTGCAGTGCGATGGAGACTGCATCCTCTGTGCTACTGGTCTGGCGGTATGCGAATTGGTGGGGGTCCAGGGTGGGGGGGAGACAGGAACTTTTGAACTGTTTTGTACTGTTTTGATATAATCTAAGTGCTTTTGAGTGGATGTAGTGAGCACAGAGCAGTGGTGTGCTTTAAGTGAAGCAAATCCTTGTCAGTGTATTCACACACAGTAGAAAAGGAAGATTTTACCTTAGCCCTCTTTAACGTTTCTTCCTGCTGTGAAGTGCTGTTGTGCAGTTCACAGCTTATGTGCAGTCTGTTTCTCCACCCCTAACCCTGACCCAACCACTATATATTAAGTACATATTGAGAGCATGGGATTTGGACTTTCATATGGAATTCTAAGTCTAAATATATAGATTAAAACTCAAATGTATGGAATGAAAGTTTGAATAAATATCGCATTATATGTGGAATTTATGTGGAATTAAATTTAATTCCACATAAATTCCACATATAATTTATATATAATATTAATAATTTTTATATTATTATTATTATTTTTAATATTTATAATTTATATAATATTTGATTTCCTTTCCTTTTTATAAACCTAACAAAGTAGTTTTTTGTGAACGTGTAAAGTGAACATGAATGTAAAAAGTGAATTAGAATGAGCTGAATCACTAAGTCAAATAAAATACAAAATATAAAGGTCGAAAGAGGATGCTGAAACAATTATAATTTATTAAAATTGCTTTTAATAAATTATATGAAAAGAAGGGCTAGATGGGTTAGAAACTATTTAAAGCCAGATCGTCCCCAGTGTCAAGATGTCTCTGAGAATATCCAGCACATAACAGTAGGGTGCAAGATGCTAGCAGGCAGGGCATACATGGAACGCCATAACCTAGTGGTCGCCATAGTATACAAGAACATCAGTGTCGAGTATGACCTGGAAGTCCCAAGGTCAACATGGGAGACGCCCCCTAGGGTGGTCGAGAATGACCGAGCTAAGATCCTGTGGGACTTTCAGATACAGACGGACAAACTGGTGGTGGCTAACCAACGCAAGAAGATGTGGAGGGTGAAGGTAACGTTGGTCCCAGTAGTAATTGGAGCACTAAGGAAGGTGACTCCCAAGCTAGGCGAGTGGCTCCAGCAGATCCCAGGAACAACATCTGAGATCTCTGTCCAGAAGAGCGCAGTCCTAGGAGCAGCTAAGATACTGCGCAGGACTCTCAAGCTCCCAGGCCTCTGGTAGAGGACCCAAGTTTGAAGGACAGACCACCTGCAGGGACGAGATTTGATTTTTTTTGTGTGAGTTATGTTATGTTTGTTATGATAATGTCCTAAATGGCTTTCCATAACAACAACAACAACAACGGTTTTCTTCAGAAAACATGTAAAAATTACCTTTGTGTAATTACCTTTTAACGTGTAATAATGTTTCACCAACATCCGCTTTAACGAAGTCAATACAAACATAATTAGTTATAACATATTTATGTTTATCTATTTTTTTTTAGATATAGCATATTTCTTATTGACAATTCCCTAACTTTGGAATCAAACCAGTGACCTTTCTGCCTACAGCTATACCTTTCACTCTCTTGAGTGTTCTTATCTACAAACGTGGTTCATCATTCTGCCCACAGTGGGAAACATCAGGGGTCTAACAAAGAAAAAAAAGCAAAAAGGCAAAGAAAAAGAAAGCTTCTCCATGTAAGTTTGTTTGTGTTTCCTGGTGTGACAGTGAAAAACTTCCTTCTCTTCAAGCTGTCAGTAATTGGTTCCTCCTGTCAATAAAATGTTTACATGTGTTTTAGAGCTGACAACAGCACCTGTCCTCACATCTGATGCATCTACTGCATATCCCTGTTCTCTCTTAGTGTCTTGTATTTTCCCATCATTCTCTCTGTCTCTGTCTCCCTCAGCTTCTGCACCCTTTCTCCTTCTTCCTGCTGTGATCCTTTCCATCAGCTGTTTCTCTCTTTCTGTTTATATGTTGCCCATTCTACCTGTCTTTTCTCTCATTATCTATTTCCATCTCCATTTCACTTTCTTAACAAGCTGCTTCCTGCCTGTCTGGCACAGCTGTTGATTACCTAATTACCTTAACTTTCACACACCCACACAAACACATACACACACAATCTCCTTTTCACAAACACACAAAGAGAAATACTGCTAGGCCTAAAGCTATTGCAAAAATTGTATATGTTCTTTTAGCTCATTTCAACCATTTAACGCCACATATTATCAAGTTTACAACAACAGATCTGTACTTTAAGAGACCATTAACATATTCAAATACATATTGGCTTAAACATATTGGCGATCGTGGCTCAAGAGTTGGCAGTTTGTCTTGTAATCGGAAGGTTGCCGGTTCGAGCCCCAGCTTGGACAGTCTCGGTCATTGTGTCCTTGGGCAAGACACTTCCCAAGGACCGCCTACTGGCGATGGCCAAAGGGGCCGATGGCGCGATATGGCCGAAGGCGCGATATGGCAGCCTCGCTTCTGTCAGTCTGCCCCAGGGCAGCTGTGGCTACAACTGTAGCTTGCCTCCACCAGTGTGTGAATGTGAGAGTGAATGAATAGTGGAAATGTACAGCGCTTTGGGGTTCTCGAAAAGCGCTATATAAATGCAATCCATTATTATTAAATAATAATTGGGGTATATTAAAATTCACCTTTTTTATATAACCAAATAATAATGTGGAAATATTATTTCATGCAGAATAATGTTATATTTCCTGATTATTAATTACTTTAATAATTGCTTTTTTTGTGCAAATGCTCACAGCGACAATTCCAGTACATTTATGAATAATGTAGGTTAAAAACTATTTCATTTACTCGAACAACCGCTAAAATCTTAAACACTTTTTAGAAAAAAAAAGAACACTTAAAACCTTAAATGTGTGCAGGTGAGACATTAAAGCTCTAAATGCTATTGCAAAAAAGCTGAACACCTGAGATAAAATCAAATACTTATAACTAAAACTTATAACATGAAAATATACAAATATTCTACCATGTAGGAATAAATAAATAAATTAGCACTGAAGCTGTTGAGAACCTGAGCTTTTTACTTCTAATATACAATGTATACTAAACATTTTTAAAAACTGCATGTTCCATTACACCCCTGGTGTTAGGGTTAGGGCATATTCAAAAAGCGCTTATCATCTGACAGGTATATTTTCAAGTTAACAAATGTTGGTTTTACAACTACACAGTTACTTTATTTTAATCCTGATCGCAGTTTTGGCTTCCCACAGTTAAACGAACATGAGTGGGTCCTTTGCAACAGCATACACACAAAAATGCACACATACGCGCACGCACTCACATCTTCCCTTCTCATTTTCTTGTGTCCTTTCCAATCTCCTTTCACCTTTCCCTATTAAATCAAATTCAGCAATATTTTGGAGGGGAGGGCAACAGAAGAAGTGTAGATGTGGTTACTGCCAAAGGAAAATAACATAACAGATGAAATGGGTCACATAACAAATGAAATGACAACCCAGTCCCATTTTATCCTTCCACTCCCTCCCTTTCTACCACTATTGACTTCTGAACCTCTTTCTTTCACTCCTTGCCAGCTCATTTTATCATAGGTGGAATCCTCTTTTTCTTTTTCTTAATCTGTCTCTCTCTCTCTCTCCTCTCTCTGTGATTAACGGTTCTGATTATGTGTGCCAGGATACCCATTAGCTTGGACACATGCAAAGGCCTCTGCCCTCTTTTCCATTACACACAAACACACTTGCAGTGAAATGTGCACGCACACACACACAGACAGACGGAGAGAGAGAGGGAGAGTTAGGTTTTCTCTCTAACACTCACACAAATAATCACAGACCTGCATTTACAGATGCTTCCACACATATTGTCTCTTACACGCGGAGGCACTAATGCTCTTGAGACTAATTATCAGTCAGGTGTGTCATTGTATAGTTACTTGGGCCAGTAAGGTGCTAACAAGCACTTCTTTTTCCCTTTCTTTTGCTTTTTCTATGCAGCCTGGTGTTTCATGCTCTACAATTTTCCCCCTGTCTCACCATTTTCTTCCTTCTCTCGCCTCCTTTCTCCCTATCTACCCGACATCGCTGAGGCAAGGGTTTTACAGGTTATGTTCAGTGTCAGATCCAGTGAAAAACTGTCGAAGAAAAGAAGGGTGGAAAAGAAGCACCCTGCATTAAAATTAGACAGAAACAAAGGTGTGGTTTTGTGGCAGGACATTACTGCAATTTCTGTTCGCAGACCATGGTCTCTGCAGTCTTGCCATAGTCTAGGTGATGTAGTGGCAAACAAAAAGGTGTGTGAACTATGCTCTCCAGTTGGTGGCTTTCACAAGACAAATAACCACATAAACAAGACTCAGCAAATTCTTGGAAAAGTGAGTCCCTCTTAAAACTTTCCAATATGAAGGTGTGATCCTGATCACACAGATTTTGAGGTGGGTATTGCTGTTGCTAGACAACCGGATAATGTCTGCTGCCATTAGTGATAGCTGTCTCAGATATCAATAGTTCAGTCTGACATTTTGTTTTTTGGCACACTTAAAAGTCATTCAAAGCAAAGTGCATGTGCTATAATAGAAACAAAAGGAAACCCCCCAGGAACCCCTTGCAAATGCAGAATTAGCACCAAAACATACTAAAATATCTGTTGCCCATCTGGTAAGAAGTGTTGGAATTTTATTTATGGACTATAAACTGCTGTGTGTATTTCTACATAATCTTCTTCATAATCATGATGGGTAAGTGTGCTTGCTGAGCAAAGAGATGTGCAGAACTACCACCACCACCCCACACAGATTTTTATATGTAGCATCACTTCTCTGTTTCATTGCACTACTTTGTAGGTTTGCTTTTTTTTTTTATTAAACTACTGGGGAAAAAAAACAATAACGCTAACAATACCTTTACATGATGTAGCAGTAAATTTAGTTTGGTACACCATCAGCATCTTATGCTGCTTTCATTTGAAATCGTGAATCAATGCAAATGCTTCCATTACTCATGAATGGTGTAATTAGGTAGTTTAAGATAAAAAATAAATAAATAAATAAATACACAAGAGTAACAACAATAATATCTCAACCCATAAAAACACATTTGGGTTTTGAAAATTTTTAAGTTACAATACAAACAGCTGAAATTTGTGGATTCAAAAGAAAACCACTTATAAAGTATGCTAGTGGTTCAATCAAATTGAGTTCTAAGTGGCACAACTGCAGTGGAGGAGATACAGCCTTCAATCACTAGCTGCTCAAAGAGTTTTTAACAAGAAACTAAATCCCAGCTTCCTACTAGCAGAAAGACCATGACTAGCTATTAGCTGCTACACATGATCCAATGAGAATTTCCAGCACTTCTATCTAGTTACCAAGCTACACTCTTTTGCACTCTTGAGACCTTCCAGCTGTGGACAACTACAGTGATGTATTGTTGCTAAGGGAAATTGGTGAGAAAGAGTTAATTCTGTCAGTGATGCTTAGGAGGATCAAGGCAACCCCGAGGGAGTTGTAAGTTGAGTTAATGTCAGATGTTAATACAATTTGTGGAATCAAATAATGTAATTAAAGAGCATGTCCATCTGTGTGTGTGTTAGTTGAGCTAGATGGCAGAGAGCCACAGTGTAGACAAAACTTCAACGCCCTAAAGCTAAACATTTCTTCTGCTCTGATTAGCACATTAGCAAGTACCAACAAATGGCCATGGACATTAGCAGGACAGCTAACAAAAAGGGCATCAACCAGGGCATTTGGTGACATTTCATGCTAGTTCATTGTCAATCAGTGCTGTGCTAAATGGAGGTCAGTGGTCAATGTGCTTTTAGAGAGAGTGGGGTTTGAGGGAGGTGGGTGATGGCATGTCACATAAGAAATTAGCTAAAATAAGAGGTTTCAACAGTGTTTTGTTAGCTGAGTGCTTACAGTGCAAGCCACATAATTGCAGTGTTCCCAGTTTGATTGTAGCTGGCAACCCGTGTTGTCATAATTACCTTAGCATGTTATACTTTCATCTCTCACCCTGTAAGATCTGTCTACCACTTCACTGTTTGCTGACACATATAAAGTTTCAGGTTACAGTTTGCTAAAAGTGTGTTGGTTATAGACAGGGGAAAAAAAGACTTCCTTCTTTTGAAAGTTGTTAAATCCAAAGCAGCTGTAATGCATGTTCACGCGTTTGCATCCATTCCTTATAAATCATTTGAAGGTATTTTGAATGTTTTCAATTCTGCCATTAGGGATGTTCCTGGCTACTAATTTCTTGGTCAACTAAACAAGGAAAAGAACTAACCAACTAGTCTAAAATTAAGACACACAGCTATTAAGTTAAATTTGAGAACCATTTAATGGAAAATTTCAATAACTAACAACAAACGTATTTTAAACCATTATTCACATTCTTTAATTATGAATCATACTGCTCTCCAGCTGGGCCTGGGTCTAAGCTGGGGCCTCCTCCCAGTAGAACATGCTTAACTGGAACATTCAGAAGGGGCTCTACTTGGAGCCCCTTCTGAATGACTGAATTTGTCACCCTATAGCTAAGGCAGGTCATCCACCTTTCGGAGAAAGCTCATTTCCGTCGCTTCTATTTTCAACCTCGTTCCAGTAGTGTTAACAAAAACTGAGGCCTAGCTTAAGAAATTTATGCCGTTTCTTTACAACAATGCACCATCTGGTGGCTGTTGGCTGTTGGCTACATAACATTTATTACAAAATAATTGTCTCCACTAAAGACAACAGCTAGTATATCTCTATCTACAACATAGTCATTGTTCTTTGATTCCAATCTCCAAATTTTGGGGGGGAAACTATTCATGTATCTTTCAGTAATACACTAATATTAAATCCTTGTAAAAGGTAAGAGCGCAAGAAGAGAAAGAAACAATGGTGCTGCTTCTTTTTTAATGCTGACAGGGTTCATGGTGATGAAAGTGGATTTATGTTGATACTTTTAATCCTTCATGCCGATGTGTTGGGTTAGTATGCCCTCGAGCAAGGCATACGGCCCAGATTAATTACATGTGATCCAGACAGACCGTCTCTTCAGCTTTCCTCTTGTGCACAGAGTGAGTGGATGTCACACACACACACACACACACACACACACACACACACACACACACACACACACACACACACACACACACACGCGGAGACACTGCCAGGCCCATGCACAAGCATTCAATTGTTCCACCGTTACACTTTGATTTAAAGGTTCATAGAAGATTTATCCTCCTAGAGTTTCCGGTTAAACCATTTTCAGAAACATGCTTGTCAAGTACCCTTTGATTTTTCTGCAGCCTAATATAGTTTGTAAACCTCATAGTGATTGGTGGTTATATTGGTTTTGGTGGTTAAATTTCAAGTATGTATCAAATGATGTAATTTATTTTCACTCTACGTACTATATTCTCTTTCTTCCATTACAACACCTCTTCAATGTCTCTGGATTTTCTTAGGAACAAATCAATTTAAAAGTTGCCTCAAGGGATACAAAATGCTTGAAGCAGTCACTTTCTTTGGTGTTGTTAGTTTTTTAAAAACGTACCTTGATAATTCTTTGGAAACATCATGTATAGAAATTCAAAGTTCTTATTCCCCATTTTTGAATGTAGGTGAAATTCCTGGATTTCTCGAAAAATCAGGAGCTATATTAGAGATATAGATACACAAACATACATTGCTATTATAAAATGACCTTGATAGTAGGTGTGGTTATACTGTCACAGTACATTATAATGTAGATATCCAGATTGTGAACAAATAAAACTTTTTTCCCCCTCATCAAACTGCATTTAATAACCCATTAATAAGAAAACACAGATGTTGTACATTTAGTACTGGTCTTCAACTTCAACAGTCAGAAACATGTCATGAAGTCCTGCCAGAATTGTTTTGTTTTTATACCTTGGATCTCTGTGTCACTTTTCATGAATCTTTTAGTATTCAACTGGTCATTCTCTGTTTGATCGTGACCATTTTCTCTGTCACTGCTCATCAGCAAAAATATAAAATACAGGAAAATATAAAAATACAGTATCATCATTGTATGTAAGGTTAGCCTTAGTCAAATGATGAGCTTGCCTGACATTCTATGAAAAGAATTTCGTTTTGACATGTCAGAACATTCATTCCTTCATTCATTATCTTTCACATTTATGAAGTCAGGTCACAGTGGCAATAGGTCAACTAGGATATTCCAGGTATCCTTCTCCCTGCTACTCTTTTCAATAACTCCTGGGGGATCCTGGGGTCTTCCCAAGCCACTTGATATATAATCTCGCCAATGGATTCTGGATATACCCTGGGGTCTCCTTGCATTTGTGTGCCTTTAAAATGTCCAAAGGGAGGTACCCATGTGATATCCTACCCATGCACGTCCCCTTCCCATCACTTGTGATCAAAATCCTGTGGTGTATCTTCAGAACAGCAAAACTTTTTCCTCATTCTCCTAGAATTCTTTTCACTTGGCAAACTACAAGCAACCTGCTATCTGGCTTTTACATTGCATCTGTCATAAAGGCCTGATACCGGGGAGTGATGCCACTGGTTATCTTTTCATCAGGTTTTATCAACTGTGCAAAAGACTTGTAATATTAAGGTGGAATGAAACACTGAGCCTGTGCAACACTTTTTAGTTACAATAGAATAAATAAAACAGTTTATTTTGCAAAATGTGGAAAAACTCTGAATACATTCTGACACAACTGTACAATAATACAGAGCAGTGTATTCAAAGATATGCTAATTGGAGAGTGAAATGGTCCTTTTAGATAGTTAACATAGTTTAGGCAGCGTAGACCACAGAAATACAGGACAACACACACACAAACATATATACATGCAGACTTAACTGTAGATATAAAATATGGCAGGACTGTGTTGATATCTACCTACTCTTGTCTTTCTGACTCTTACTCTCATGTTAACATTCTGTTAATTGACTTCTCTCTCTCTCTCACCCTTGCTCTCTTTTTTAAGACTTCTCTTATACTTTTTCTCCTATTTAGTTTCTCACTGAAACCAAGTACCTGACTCATCCAATTTTTTGTTGTCTCTTGTCTTCCTTTTCTTTCCCGTCTCTTCCGACTCACATCCAGATTTGCAAAGAGCTCTCTGTTGCATCTCCTAATTTTCTCTCTTTTCTCCCCTCTCACTCTGACTGCCCCTGCACTCTGCTCTCCTCACTCTCTCTTCTCTAACAGTTATCCTGCCTGCCCTCATTTTTCATCAGTAACTAATAGTGCTGGACTTGCCACTTAGGCTCAGCAGAACTGTGTGAATGTTGGTGTGTATGCGTTTGTCACATTTGTTTCTTGACTTTTTTTAAAAAAAAATGAATAATGCTGTTCTCGACACTAAGCCTTATGCCAGTGAATCAGTTAAAATGCCACCGTTAAGTGCTACACTCTCTCTCTACATAAAAGAGCTTGAGGAGGAGGATTTTATAAAAATGGGAAAACCCAAGAAAGAGACATATATAATCTCTTAAGAATTCATGTTGAGCACTCGACCCATTCAGTTCATCATGATACTTTTATATGATATCCTCTCAACTTACCTTAAATCTGTCTTCCACTATTTTTCTAAATTTTAGAACTTTGAGTGAGAAAAATTCCAACTAAAGAAGGGACATTTAATAATGTTCAAAAGGCAGTGAATACAGGTGTACCTGTTCCAGTTCTCAAAGTTGCAGGTTCAAATCCTTACTGGTTAGTCTAAGCCAGGGGTGTCCAACTCCAGGCCTCAGGAGCCGGTGTCCTACAGGTTTTAGATATCAGCCTGGTTCAACACACCTGAGTCAAATAATTAATTCATTAACAGGCCTCTGGAGACATGATGAGGAGGTAATTTAGCCATTTAAATCAGCTGTGTTGGATCAAGGACACATTTAAAACCTGCAGGACACCGGCCCTTGAGGCCTGAAGTTGGACGACCCTGGTCTAAGCTATTCATACAGGTGAAATTAAATTATCCTTTTTTTAAATACTTCCAAAAATCAAAAATGTGTTTTTTAATTCATTTTGTTTCCCAGACTGAAAAATGTGCATACGAAGTTGGTGAAAAAGTTGCTGCTTAGTCAACAATGGATAAATTAGGTCTAAAAAGGATAGGCTGTGCTGCTCCTTTTCACTCCTACTAATTCTTCAGAAGTCAGGAGGAAGTGAGGTATTGATGGACAACAAATCTGCTTCCAGCATGCATTTTCCCCCTCAGTGTGTGTGTGTGTGTGTGTGTGTGTGTGTGTGGCATTGATCTAGGGAAGCAGCTCCTATAAATTCAATCAGTCCTATCCATTCTTCGGCTGTTGACTTTTAGCTGCTCAGCTCCCACCTTGAGAAGCATGGCTACTTTTATGGAGATAGGCCATTCATTTTCATCTTTCTTTCCCTTCTCTCTGTATTCATCCCCTTCCTTCTTTTTTTCCTACTGCACACTGACTTTTCATTTTCTGCCTCCCTCTGTATGTCAATGATTTGTTATTTTCTCTTTCTATTTTTCTCTGTCTGAATGCACGGTTATTGGAACACAGTTCTTCTTGGTATCTTGAAACACCAACAGAAGTTATCATATTATAAAGTAAATATTGAAAAAACACATTCACCTGTGTAAATAATCAGGGAGGAATTTAAAAAATAAATAAAACATAACAAATTTAATTTCAAATTTGTATGTATCTGCAAATTAATTCAAATGCATGCAGTTCAGTCATTTACTGCACCATAAACTCATCACATTAAAAATAAATCATCAGTGTTTTGCATTGGTATATGGACCAAGTGTATATGTCTGAGCGTCTGGCCGCATGCTGCACAGTACAGCAGACACTCGTGACTCAGACATGTAGAAACAATTAAAGCTCTATTTTAAAATTCTCTACACTTGGGGGCAGAAAGGTCTGTTTGTCCTCTCTCTACCATTTTCTTTCTTTTTCACATACTCAGACAGAAACACACACACAAACACATCATCCGCAATGTGATAAGGAAACGCCTCGCTGCTTTTGCTCTCTTCCTCTGCAACCACAATAACAGCATTCAATCACTGTCTCTGTCTCTACCGTTTTCTCTCTTTCCTCCTCCTTCTTCCATCTTTTCTTACATCTTCATTTATTCCTTTCATTACCCAATACCTCTTCCAACTTCAGCTTTCTAGCCTCAATAAACCTTTGTGCTCACGACTTATCTTATGCTGATCTTATCTGCTCCATTTAGGTTTCTGTTCAGCTATTCTGGTACCTGAACCATCCTACATGATCTCAATAGAATCCTGTAACTGACTTCACTTTTTTTCACAGTAATTAGAAACAGCTGTCTTCTGTTAAAGCAGTCGTGTCTATAAAGACTGTGTAACAATCTTGATTTCCGCCTTGATTTAAAGTTCACTTCCAAATAGTCAGACTTTCTTGTAATTTTTAAAGTGGTCTTCTTTCTAAAGGTCTTTTAAAGTTTTTTTCTTTGGACATTGGCTGTTTTTTCACATAATTTCAGTCTGGTTTTCATTAGTTAACTTTAGTTAAAAATGGCAAAAAGTAACAGTGTGACTGGCATAAAATAGTATTTTTTTTTACCACCAAAGTTCCCAAAGCTGAAAACGTGGAACATCTTGTCATACTGTACAGTTTGTCCTTAAAAAAATCTGAAGAAACTAGACAAGTGCAGGAGAAAAGTAGACGTGGCAGACCTAAAACACTATCTACAGCAGATGTACTGTACCTAACAGTACCTAAAAGTCACTTCCTTAATAAACTCAGCAAACACATGAGTTAAGAGATGCATCTGATCATTCAGTTAGCTATCTGCTGTTTGCTAAAACCTCAGTGTACTCAGGTAAATGTTGATTGTTGTGAAGCTATTTTTATGGAAGGAAAAAAGGGGGAGAAAAAGCTTGATGTACGCCAAACTGCACAAGAACTGAAAATCAGTGGCAACAGGTCTTTTTCAATTCATTTAATTTTTTTGTCCATCCATCCATTGGCTTCAGCTTCTCCTTTTTGGGGTCACGGGGGGCACTGGAGCCTATCCCAACTGTCTTAGGGTGAGAGGCAGGGTACACCCTGGACAGGTCGCCAGTCTGTCACAGGGCTTTTTTCTTTTCAATTTAATTTTATTTATATAGCGCCAAATCATTGCAAACAGTTGCCTCATGAGTCTTTATTTAGAAAGGTAAAGACCCTACAATCATAAAGAGAAAACAGAAAACCCCAATAATCACATGACCCCCATATGAGAAAACATTTGTCAATTGATGGAATTATGGATGCAGAAATTTTGGGTGCAGAAAAGAAATATCAGATTTTGGTCCATCATGTTATACCAACTGAAAAGTGTCAGATAGGAAATGGCTTCTTTGAGCTTGGCAAAGATTCCAAACACAAACAAAACAAACAATGAAACACTAAGTCTGGGATTGGCCTCCTCAGCATGAAAACCTCAACTTTATTAAAGCAGTTTGGGATCATCTTTACACAGAACAAGACAAAAGGTTTTCAGCATCTGAAGAAGAGTTTTGAATGTCCTGCAAGAAGCCTGGATAACTATATCTGAAGACTACAGGAAATTACAGGAAAGCTTTCCTAAGAGATTTCAGGCTGTGTTCAAAAATAAAGTGGTCATATCAAATATTGACTTTGACGCCCGTTAGAAATGAGCAAACTCTGTTTTTGCCTTACAAACTGTATTTCCATGTATCTTTACTGATGTTTCAACAAATTGCCTTACTTATTTCCTAGCAAAATATAAAGAAATCAAGGGTGACTTAAGAGTTGCTTTGCTTTTAGGTACAGATTAGTCAATGGATTAACTTTTAAACTCTGCTAGAGTTTTGCCCCTTTGGTAGTATCGCCTCTGTCAGTGCGCCCCAGGGTGGCTGTGACTACAATGTAGCTTGCCATCACCAGTGTGTGAATGGGTGGATGACTGGATGTGTAAAGCGCTTTGGGGTCCTTAGGGACTAGTAAAGCGCTATATAAATGCGGGCCATTTACCATTAGTAGCATTTTCAGAATGATCAGGAACGTTTGAGATGTGGCTTGCAGCACTGCATATTTCTACATTTTTGCATGTTCAATTCATGTTGTTAATCTATCTGTGTAAAATGAGAGGATATCAGGACACCTGTTGTTCTTAAGTGTGTTATCTCAAACGGTGCCCCTCTGCTGCTATAAGCTCAGCTTGAAATTAAACTAAAGGGCCATAACAGAAATATCACAGTTGCACAAGTTGGACAACCTGTGGGTTTGTTTCCTAAGTACAGATACTGACTCCTTTTTTTGTACTGTGCCTGGCTGGGATTTTGCACATCTGTATTTAAACAGCAACAACAACCACAACAAAAAAAAAACAACTAAAAAACTGAACATCTGTATGTATCCAATATCTGACTGCAAACCAAATGTTCTGAGGGGTAATAATAAAGGCAAAGTTAAACATAGCTCTTCTGACTATGTGAATCCGACATTCTGAAAGTATTTTTTGATGCTTTCAGTCTACATGAATAGCTTATATAAGAGCTGAGTCCTTGCAGGAAAATGGTGAGATCTGTCTCCTTTGTGGCAGACTTAATGGCAATACTTAAATTTAGGTATGGGCTGGATGATAAATACATTATGTCAGTCTCACGAATATTTGCGCGCTAATAAAAATATACAGTGGGAAAGGATGTTCTGGCTATTTGTATTTAAATGCTATTCATGGCAGTCTCAAAGCATTCACATGCTATTCACAGCTTCTGTTTTTGCTGTCTGTTAGTATGCGTGTGTGTTTGCACGCGCACTTGTGAGGGCAGCTAAGATTGTATTTGTGACTTATGCTTTTTCTGCAACACTTTTCATCATAGGAAATCAAAAGTCTAAACCTCTTTTGACACTCTGTCTTCACTCTTTGTCACTGTCTCCTCCTCAGAATGACCTGTCTACCTGTCACTCTAATTGACATTAAGTGTTATAATGCCAGAAGTGTCAACACACACAAAATGTCCTAGCATTTACTTGCCAACACTGTAGAGAAAGGTGTATGTGTGTGTGTGTAAAGTGACCTTTCTGAAAGTCGATGTCATTTAAGATTCTTTAATGCAAACACACAAACGTGTACAAGTAATGGTCCATTCAAAGATTTTCTTTATTGCCCTTTTCTCTTAAATTATATTTTATTTGGGCTTTTTTCACCCCATTTTTTTTATTCTTTTCTGTTCCATGATCTCTTCACCCACTCCATCCCATTCTGTCTTAGTCTGACCCTGTTTGATTGGCAGGGCCACTGGAATGAGCAGAGGAATTGAACCCAGAGGCTTGTTTCACTTTGCATCTAGACCATTTACCATCTGATGTAAGTGGCTTCAGGCATGGAGGGAACCTGACATTTGGCCTCCAAAATGGTCTCAAAGATATGCATGAACACATACACATTCGTGTGCAGTGCAAACCTACAAATAGATGCTCCCTATAAGTGACTCCAGAAATTCTCTGTTTTTCCTCGGTGGCCTTGTTGGGGGAACAGTGGTACACTACTGCATTTCTCTCTCTGCCTATTTTCCAAGTTCCTGCTGCTTTCCCAACTCCTATTCAGCATTTTTCTCACTCCATCACTCCCTCTTCCCTGCTTCTTCCATGAATTCTGCTTTCGTACACATGCATGCATTTGCACACACCATCACCCCACCTCCTTCTGAGCTGTCAGGGAGAGGAGGTGGAGAGGCAAAGAGCTGAGCCTTCTGGGAGTTGGTGTTTTATTTTTTTAAAAGCCTGAGTGGGCTCGTGGTCTGCATGGCTGACAGTCTGGATTTGATACCTGGCCTGATTCAGTCACTCTTTCAGATCAGCCTAGTCCACCATGCCATGCCATGGCACAGCTCAGATGCCCCTGTGTATATTATTAGTGGCCAAATATACGCAAGGCTAAATATCAAGTCATACAGTCTGGGAGGAAAAAAATCTCTCACTCTTCTACTTACAATAAAAGCAGGAAATCCAATGAGTAAAAAGAAGAACTGCTTGACTAAGTTGTTGCGCAGGTTACTCAATCTGAACCTGTACTCTTTTCTTTTTCATTCCATTTATATATTTAATCCTTGTTTTGGAAAATGAAATTTGTTGTGATGTAAACCCCGTTTTGACGCTGTTATGGGCTTTAGTTTCCCTTGAGCATCTCCTAATTTAGTATTTTAGACTCTCCTTTTACCCTTCCTCTTGCCTCCCTATCCTTGCATCTCCTTAGCATATTTTAATAGTAGAATCTGATAGCACAGTTGGCCTTCTTTGCTCTGCTCTTGCTCTCTCTTCTTCTCTCTAGTTTCGTCTGCTCTCTCTTCTCCTCTAACCAGTGTTTTTCACTCTATTTGTTGTGATAAATGACTGTTAGATGTGATTTCCCCAGGATCATATCTCTCTCAGGGCCACACACCATAATTAGGCGGCGTGATTAATAATTCATTCTTTCTCTTTTTCTCTTTTGGAGTCTCTGTCAGAGTGTGTATGCGTACATTTGAGCACGGCAAGTGTGTGTGTGTGTGTGTGTGTGTGTGTGTGTGTGTGTGGGCGTGCAGAAATCCATCATACTGTAAAAAGCCAGCGATTGAGTCATTTTCCTTTCTGAGACCAAAACAATGAAAACGGTACAATAAAAAAACAATGACAATTAGTTCACTGTAGAGACTTCATGGATTTTACGCATCACTGTGTAACACAAAGAAGACACATTTAGTGCAATAAAAACAGAGGCGTTCCCTCAAACGTGAATGCCTGTACACATGCAGAAATCCGTGCTATCGCTTCATTTCATTTTGCACAAATGTATAAAATACACTCTGTGTGTGTGTTCAGAATGTGAGAGAATATTTTATCCTCTTCACCTTTGTCCATTTTTTCTTGCTTTTAAGATTGTGGACTGTTGATAAATATCAGTGTCTTATCTTTTATATGCACCATCAAGCTTTCACAAAGTGGCTTTAAGATAAGCCTTTATGCTGTTTTCAGGCAGTTTCAAGGAACTGGTGTTGTTATACAACAGCAAACAAGACATACACTAAATAAACACGATAGTAATAAAATAAATCACTTAGATACATCATATGCATAATATACATTTAAATAATATTGATCATTAACCACTAATGGATCCCAATGTAACTTTGTCACTGATTCTTGCTTATTGTCATTCATTCCCAGGTCGTAAGTGTCTTAATTCTCTGAACCTTTTTCTTTCTGTTGTCTGCTCTACATTTCCACGCTAATAAGAATATTCAGGTGTGCAGTGAATTTTTCTTGTCACAGTTGAAGCATAGCACAGCTGAAAGCTGCAGAGCATTCAGGACACTAAACCAAGCAAAATATATCAGGTACTTTCTTGTACTATTGTTGTCAAATGTTTTCATAACTATTTTCCATGCACATAGATTTTCTTTCCTGTTTTTCTCCCTTGTACTGCTTGTTAGGTTGACATGTCTTAGTTCATTCTCTCTCCTTTATTCTCACCACCCCTATTTTCTTTCTGTTTAGTTTTTTTTTTTTTATAGCACAAATATCAGCTAGACTAATCTTTACAACACTCCCCACATCTAAAATAAATTAGATTCCTCCACAGAGGGATTGGCATATATTTGTTTTCCAGAGTTCACGAAGGCTTATAGATAGACACAACAGGAAATTAAACTGTGGGAAATCCACTAAAATTCTGTAGGCGTTTAGTGCTATTGCAGACAAAATAATTTCAAGACTTTTTGCAAGGCTATTTTGCATATGCCACGGTTAAAATTCACAGTGGGAGCAGAGTGCTATTCAAGCCACAAGCTAGCGATTACTTAAAACCCTCCTGGCTTTCCTTATGGTTAGTTTTTTTTATAACACCCGCCACTGTGCTAAAAACAAAATCTATTTTCTTGTTTGTTTCTAAAATAAATAGCAGGTGTGCTTTTCTGTCGAGTGAGCAAGATGGAATCCCTAAAGAGTTTTAAATAAAGTACATGCTATCTTATTAACATTTAATATTTTTTGTTGATCACCGAGGAGTCAAACAAAAATGCTAAACTGCCACAAAGTGCACACAACCCATGTCCTCTTAATGTGGGTTAAATGAAAAGAAAGAGGTGTCATATCAAAACACAATACACTGAATCAGTAATATCAGGTTAAAAGTCTGCAGGTGCAGCAGTCTGGATCCTCTCTCATCCTGACCTGCATTAACTTTTTTCTCCGAAACAAATAAATTAAACAAAGACATTTTTATCTGTTTCTTGGTTGGGTCAACAAGGTCTTATCTCAAAAGGCGTGTCTCCATGACACTGGACAGATATCACGAAAGCACAAAAATATCAGAGAAAATAGAGAAAGGCAGAGATGGATGTGATATCTGGTGCTGCATTAAATCAATATCTGATTACGGACACAGAGGAAAAGTTAGAGCGTGTATCTATGTGTGTAATGGCAAGAAAGAGAGAGGTTATCGGGTTGGGATGGAGGATAGGTCGACAGCATTTAATACTACATCTGTGACTGTGCTTTTTGATTTTAAAATGTGTGCTTTTGTTTGTTGCCAGCTGTCAGTCTTCTTTTGCACCGGATTTTTCACTCACATAGCCCACAGATCGATAGTTTGTGATTGTCTATGTCTGTGTAAGTGTGAGATTGGGGAAAGGGGATTTAAGTGCAATGGGAACCAATAAAGTGTAAATCAGAGCCGACACAGTGTACAGTGAGCTGATTTCTGTCTGCCTTTTTATAATCGAGCTTGTTGGAAAAAAATAAAATATTTGTAATAATAATAAAAAGTTAATGTATGCACTTAAAAAGTTTGCTACACATTTTGTTTTAAAAGACTTTATTGTTTAGCTGTTTTAGATGATTCTGGTTGTGTTTTTTGTCTACTTTACTTTGGTTATTTATCTTGAGTTGTCAATGTTTAATTACACAAACAAAGACTCCTCTGCATTTGTTCTTTCTTAAGAACTTACAGAATATTAGTGGTCACTCTCACTAGCCGATGATTACATGCTGGAAGAACACTGTAATTATCAACTTAAAATTAAAAAGCTATTAGAGTAGGGTAGGTTAGGGAATAGGTTTTATTCTGTTGCATGGTGCATTCATGAAAATGCATTATGTTTTTTTGCTGTCTCCCTGCCTTAGCAAACCTCTCATTGCCATACATGTAGATGACTTTGTCCAATATTTTCAGTCTTTACATTTGCATAAGTAAAGAAAACGAAACATGGTAAATGGTAAATGGCCTGTATTTGTATAGCGCCTTGCTACTCCCTAAGGACCCCAAAGCGCTTTACACATCCAGTCATCCACCCATCGACACACACATTCACACACTGGTGATGGCAAGCTACATTGTAGCCACAGCCACCCTGGGGCGCACTGACAGAGGCGAAACATAAACCATAATACTAAGTAGCCTCACTGAAAACTCTGAAAACTGGGCAGAGAAGCCCTTTCATCCAGATAATAATAAATATATTGCTATTTTGCAGCAATTAGACAACCAGAACAGTCACAGAAATTCAGCATCTCAATCTGCTTATGTTTCCTTCACTACTTTTGCCTTGCATCTCTCTGTCTTCCCCATGCCGTTGTATCTCTTGCTGTTTTTCATCTCTTTATGTTTCTCTCATTTTCCTCTTGTCTTCTCTGACTCACCAATTCTCTTCTATTTTTCCTCTTTCTCTCGGAGGCTTTCATGTATTTGAAACTTTAAAATGCAACAAAGTGCAAAGTAGTGGTAGACACTGTAAATTATTCAGTATTGCCATCGCACAATCGCAGAAACAGCCACGGTACTTCTTATATTGTGATGGGCCTGCAATCACTCATTGCCATCTTGTAGTAGCAAAGGTAGATAAAATACACTGTTTATTTACCAAATAAAAATTTGTAAACCATTAGAATGATTAAAAAGACTGCGTATTTAGAGAGTTGTTTTGTGATTCTTGTTCTTTTATTCAATGCACAATGATGTAGTTTATTGCATATAATTAATTACACAGGCGAGTAAACCAAATACCAAGACTGAGCTGACTAATATGGCAAAAGAAACATTGAAAATGTGAGTAATTATAAGTAGAATCTAACATGATTTAGAAAGCTCTCTCTGTTATGTGCCCGAAAGAAAAGCATTAAATTCATTTAAAAAAACCAGAAAAAGTAAAAAAGACAAAACATTATGCCTCAGAGGCGATTTAAGTATGCAAACACATTCATACACAGGTGTAGACACACACTGCTGTCCCTTTGCTGGGCTTCTCTTAAAAGCATTTGCATGTTGCACATTGGTGAAGATCTGGGTTGGGGGTCTGTGTTTGTCCCGTATGTGATGGAAAGAGAGAGTGTGTCACTGTGGTTAAAATAAGGAAAGAGGGAGGTAGTATGAATAGCTTAAAAAATGGGTAAATGATAAAAACAGACAATATTCAAGCAAGCGTGTTCATCTGTGTATGTTAGAAAAACAGGGCACTATTTGGTTGTCCTGATAGGGGGTAGCTGTGAGTAAGAAAGGGCAAACAAGAATAAGACGTAGCATAGGTCTGTATGTATGGGTCCAAGTGCTTGACAGGGGGCCTGTATATGTCAGAAAAAGGGCCTATGTGCAATCAGAAAAGGATATAGCTGGCATAGCGGCTGTGAGAGGAAGACAGAGCGAGAGGAAAATTGTACAAGATAGAAATAATACTGAGAAACATAACTTCACCAGGGATAAAATCATGGAGGTATCTGCAGTACCACAAATTGGCAAGGATGGAAATATATAGAAATATATAGAAATGTATACAACGAACACTGTAAGACAAAAAACTGGAATAGTCAGTCAAACTCTCTTCATTTTGCTTTCTCTATCTACACTGTTAAAAAAAATTCCGTTATAAAACGGAAAAAGTGCTGGTAATTAATTACCAGCACTTTTTCCGTTATTGTACGGGCACTTCCGTAAACCTTAAAACGGATATTTCTGTAGATTTACCCGAGTTTTTCTGTACCATTGACGGACATTTCCGTCAAACCTAAAATGGAAAATTCCGTATTTTCCATAAATTTCGGAGTTATTGCACAGACAATTCCGTAAACCCTATAACAGATATTTCCGTAGATTTACCTGACTTTTTCTTTACCATTTACAGACAGTTCCATCAAACCTAAAATGGAATATTCCGTATTATTTAAGTACTCAATCCATACCATTTACGGACACTTCAGTCATCCTAAAATGTTTAATTCTGTACCATTCTCTATACCGTTTACCATCAATAAAGCACAAATGTAGAATCACAGCAATTATTTATTTCCTTTAACAGCTGCCAGTGCTTTAAAGTGATTTCACTTTTTGTGGTGAATGATTTGCAATATTTACATTACAACCATTAAAACATTCAGAACATCACCTTCACATTCAGATAAATTTTACATACATAAACCAGCTGTTCTCTCAAAGAAGTACAGCCATGTCCTTTAACAGGGAGATGCCAAATCTAGCAACTTTTTAGCATCCACAGGCTGACAGGCATTAATAACAAATTAATTTGTTAAATACAATGACAAAATAAGACAATAAAACTGCCAGCATTGCTGTTGCTGTCTCACCTGTCAGTGCAAAATGAGGAGCCCCCTCCAGGAGGATGCAGAAACCTACACCTCCAACTCCACATATCACACCGACAGGCAGAGCTCTGCAACCAGTGGCTGACCTTTCTACAAAAAACAAATAGAACATTAGAAGTATTACATTATACAACTTTTCTATAAAACATCAGTGCAGCAATAACAACCATGACCTTAGAAGGATGACTGTGCAACATGCCATAAAGAGATTTTTAAAACTCTTAAAACAACTTAAAACTTAAAAAAAATTAAAACTTACACCTCCAACTCCACAATGACAGGAAAAGCTTAACTGGAATGACAAATATCGCCCACCTTCCCTCCCCCTTAACATGGGGGATTTGAAACTGCAGCATGTGTGTTGTGGGCATCTAGTTAAAACATCTGAACTCACCTAATACTGTAAAAATCTGTATTTCTACTCCCAAGCCCCATGTTTTTGGATTCGCCTTTGTGTGTGTGTGTGTGTGTGTGTGTGTGTGTGTGTGTGTGTGTGTGTGTGTGTGTGTACATTCAGTCCAAAAAGGTATTTTCTGAGCTCTGAGAACAACTCAAATGGCCCATTCAGATTCCTTCTGCTTGCATTCAAATTCCTTCAGCTGAGAAACCAGCTTGCACACCTGTGGAGGAATGAAGTGCCGTTTCTTCCCCTTCTTCTCTGCCTTGGAGCCGCACTCAGGATTGACCCCAAAGAAAACTCTGAGGAAAAAAAAAAAACAATAGTGATATGCAGACAAAGTTTGCACATGTAGTGTGGCTTGACAGGAGTGGAGCAGTTCAATAAAATCCTACATTTGTTTTCTTCAATATGCCCCTATGTGTGAACCTCTCTATCATTCTAGTTGACCATCTGTCTAGAACCCAATGTTGTTGTGGTGCTGGTGCCAGTGGCTAAGCTTATCTCTTCCTTTGTCTTTTCAAGACACATGCATTCACACTGCGCATATACAGAAATGTTTGCAAGGGTGAGAAGTCTGCTTATCACCAACACATGACAGCATGCATCCTCAATGTGTATGCAGGGATATTATAAATGCACAGAACACAGAAGGGGATAGAAAACACAGTTGACATTGTCCTATCAAAAGGTGTAACAGCACATTTGAACACGGACTGTCCTGGGGGTTATTCAAACATGGAGTGGAGAAACTGTGACATTCAGTGCACGTTACACATCAGTACAAGTATTAACATTTGGGCATGAATCCACTATGTAGTATTTTTTAAATTAATATGTTTAGTCTTTCCTTCGGGGGGGGGGGGGGGGGGGGGGTCCCTGGAACAACATATTTTGAGTTTGGGGTCTGCAGCCAAATAAATTTCAGTTTGTGTGTCTTTGACATGAAAAGGTTTGACCACCACTGACATAACCTGGTCTCAGGTGCTAATGGTTTTAAAGAGATAGCTCAAACGAATTTTGTGTCAACAATCCATTCTGAGAAAAATATGTTTTTGCTCCATTTCCCAACTAGAATCATGTTATGTTTGTTTTGTTATTGATTGACTTAGGACACTATTTAAAGCAAAAAGCCTGTTACCTGCCCTTTAAAAAGATATGACACATTTATTCCAACAATAGTCTTCAACAGGGAGCTACAAAATCTCTGAACAAATCCATATTCAGGGGGATCATAAGCCAATAACAGCTGATCTAAAAGCTCACAGCATGTGACGACACATTTTGAGCTTGTACATCTCAGACAAACGGGTTTAGTGTAGATTGACAAAAAGCAGGTCAGGTGCAGAAAGGCACGGCAAAGTCACATTTACAAAGTATTTCCAAACAATGAGTGCTTACCTTTGCATGAATTCGAGAGTAAAAGCCATCTCCGGTGGGTATTGGACGTTGCAGACATAAAACATGGAGAAGACGTAGCTCAAGGCCACAATGGGAGAGGTGATGTGGTCATTGACAAGTAACCCATCAACAGCAATCTTGAATTGCTGGTCACCTTAAACACAGATAAAAACCATGTACCATTTACAAAAAAAAAAAAATCCTATATTTTAAGGCAAGCAAAACATTTCTTTAATAAATATGACACAACAACAGCTTATAACAACAGCTAACAACAGCTTGCTGGGATACAAAAAAAGATTTAACTACAAACCTCTGATTAGGATGCATGGGGTCACTGGGAGTTCGACTTCAGGATCTGCAGAGATCTGTTTTGGTGACAGACATGATACATGAATTAATGTTTCCAGTGCACACAAACCTGCTGGCAAATTGACTATCTGCTAGTGTCTTCATCAGACAGAGGTAGCCATTATGCACAAACATTAATGTAAATAGTTTATAGATAGAGAGTTTATAGAGAATATCAGCAGCACAATTAGGGGAATCTATACTTCCTACTGTGGTTGGTTACTTGGTTCACCACTGGATGCAAATAATTATCTTGCACACAGTTTAAAATCTACAACATCTACCTCTTTTTTGTGGAAGAGTTTATAAGAGTCTTCCTTGAAGTATTTTTGAAATGCCACAGATGAGCTGTATTGGACCTTCGCCCATCTTCATCCCTTTGGAGTCAAGGAAGTCATTGATCCCCTTTTCTTTTTTGGAAAGTTCCTGTTCAAGGTTCAAGGTGTTAATTTTGTACAAGTACATAAGACTAACACTCATTTTCGTTTGGAGCTATGGAGAGAATTTTGAAAAAAATAAAAATAAAAATGAATTATTTCATTTTCATTTGCAACCTGTTCTGTTTTGATCTCAAATGTCCTGCTTTTTTGGTTGTCACTTCCTGATTTTTGGTCTCAAATCTATTCCATTTGATTGTTCATCCAAGTTATTCTATTTGATTGGTTGCCAGTTTATCTTTTTTGGTCTCAACTCTCTTTTTGGTTGCAAATCTTTTTCTGATTGATTAATAAAGACAAAATTCTCTCCATATGGAGCAGCACAGCACAATCATAATAATAACAATAACAACACACCTGTGCCAGCTTGTTTTGTACAGAGAAGCCAAGGAGTTTAGATGCATGATCAAACAGGTGAGGAACTTCAAACAGGAACGGCCACTCGTCCTTTACAACGGCAATAGTGGTATCATCATCGTTGAGGATTTCACGCTGAATGGGATATGTTTCAGTCATCAATTTTCGAACAGATGACTCCTAAAGATATGAGGCAGTTAGACAAACAGTCAAACAGTTAGTCAAACTAACCAATTAAAATAATAAAACGGGGTATCAATTTCAATTGACTATGGGCATAGTGATCTACAGACGATCTACAATTTCACAATGTGTCCTAAATTGTACTTGGACCCAGACCTTATCGCATTACTCCTGCTATATACTATTGCTGTGTGAATGGTTGTATGTCTAGATGGTGGACTGTAGGAACCGAATTGCCCTTCGAGGATTAATAAAGCTTTCTGTATCTGTAATGGATGATTGCAGACCCACCTGAAGATCCTGGGTTTGAAAGGCACGTTTCAACTCATCTCGTTTAGACAGCAGGTCTTCTCTACACACGGCCCCCTCAATGATTGGATCCCACGTCACACATCCATACAGATCTGAATTCCTGGGCCTTTTCTTTGTTGAATTTTCACCCCCTGCTTGCCTCTTCAGTGAGCTTTGTGGCCTCTTCATATTTTCAATTCTGTGTTCCAGCTGACGAAAGAGAGTTTCAGAACCATCTTTTGCAAAAGGTTTGTTTCCAAACGGCTCTGTCAGCTTGAAGGAGGCAGGATATTGTCCTACAATCATACTGGCGAGTTCCCTCAGCTTTTGTCTACCAGGTCTTCCTGGGTGTTTATGGAGGTAATCTTCAGCGACGATCCGAACCATCTCTCGTCTGTCTTTCCCCATTATGTACTTTTTTTCACGCAACTCATCCATGACTTTTGAGGGAAATTTGTGCCATGGTACAGAATATGTGTCTTGGGATGGGGAGTCGGCTGTCTCAGGTGGTGTTGAGGGCAGCTGAAACCTCTGTGGTTCAGGTGTTGATGAGGGGCCAGGCCGGGTGAACTGCGGTGGAGTTTGTGAATCTATGGATGACATGACAAACATCTCCATAAATTAAACACATCACAATTGTTGCAAATCAATTAATACATTGGTCCTCAATGTCCAGTTTGGGTCAACCAGGAATACAAATGGACCTAA
Source organism: Aulonocara stuartgranti (assembly GCF_965226115.1). Lineage (NCBI taxonomy): Eukaryota > Metazoa > Chordata > Actinopteri > Cichliformes > Cichlidae > Aulonocara > Aulonocara stuartgranti. The sequence continues at coordinate 10,094,889 of NC_138948.1, read as the reverse complement.
TTATGAAAACCAATTATAGAGTAATTATTGCCATGTACAGCTGATGGCAACTTTTTTTTACATTTTTGGAATAAACCTTTGTAGTTTCAGAAAACTTGCATTAAAACAGAGGGGCAAAAACTCACCTGCTTCCAATGCTTTGACAGCTCTGACGAATCTTTTGCACTGAATGAATGGCAGAGTGTCTTTAATGTCCTCCGGGTCCACAAGGCTCAGGTCATCTACAGAGAGAACTCCTAATTCCTCCAGTTTAGCCATGAGTGTATCCATCTGATCGCTACTGAGCGATGGCATTGCTTTCTTGACATAGTTTTTCACAAGTTCCATGTTGGTGTGTGTTTAAGAGGAATGAGCCACCGAGTACCTCTCTGGTAAGAATAAAGTGGATGATAATCATCAAGTTTGTTCAAATCATGGCAACTGAACAGGTCAGAAGCATTTTCATCAAGTTCATAGAGTCCAAGATCAGGTATCCAGCTGGCAGTTTTCCCTCGAAGCAAAAGTAGGACAGTAGTTTCATTTTTTACAAAAATGCTTGCTATTTGTCCTAACTGCAGTAGTCCTTTTGCGTAGCTCAGTAAGACCAGCATTCCATTTGCATATGTAGTGCCTGTAACCTGCACACTCTCTGTGACAACTGAGTTACTTGAGTTCAAATCAAATTCTCCAACCACTGTCTTTATGTTCTGGTCATAGAGCTCTGGATAGAACCGTGTTGAGTCTGAGACATGAACCTGGGAACGAAACAAGGTACCACAAGACTGATAAGCCTGAAGCAACTGGTGCCGTTCAGCCAGAGACTTGGTTACATTTATGAAGTTCTTACTTGCCCTAATGCACCTTTTAAAATAAGAATGTAATGCCTTGTGCATAGGGCTCTGCTCGTATATACTATTCCCAAGAGATGTTACAGTCTCCCTTGGAACACCATACTGCCCCAGTTCACAGGCTAGTGCATCCACAGTATATTCCTGTTGAATATCACTTATAGTTCTCATTTCATTTGCTATTTCTGTTATTGTGGAGGCTGGAACCAAATATTTTGCCTGTAAACCCAAGTAAAACTGAGCAAGACTCTCTGTGAAGTTGTCTTTCACTTGATCACTGCAGAAATTATCACTTTGTTCTGCATCAATGTTAAAACTTTCAGGTTCTTCAGGTTCTACATGTGATCCTTCACCTTGGAAAGACCGTTCTGTTGGTTCACATATATGAACTGGGGCTATCTTGGTAACATCCCACCCTTTATGGTATCTGGAAATATGCGTTAAAAAGGATGACTTTACATTGAATGTCTTAGAACATCCATCAAAGGGACACGTTACAGTCAAACCCTCATCTATGTGACCACTCAAATGACACTTTAAAGTTTTAAGATCATCATATTCACTGCTGCAAAAATTAAACAAGCACCTTAACTGTACAGACACATTACGGTTCCATGTTTGTGTGCTCCTTCTGTCTACATGAGCTCGTGACATATGCACAGCAAGGCTACTGTATGTGTTAAACTTCCTTCTGCAATCCCTATGGCCACATAAAAAAGATACATTATTATTATTTCTGTGTGTTCGGCAGTGTTTCAAGTAATCAGTCGAAGACCGAGCGTTAAAGCCACAAATGTTACAAGTCAACATTTTTAAGAGATTGAATTTGCCAATTGACGGATAGCCAGAATCAGAACAGAATCAATATGAAAACAATAAATTTATATCAGCACAGTGAAGCATATTCACTTTTCAGGTACCTTCAAATAAGTAATCTGCGTTGGGCTGCATGGGCCACTCTCTTTGGGCTGCAATGTTTTCTGCAATGAAATCTGATTCTACTTAACTATCACCCCTTTTAATTATTACCATGTTCAGTTGCATGCTAACGTAACACAGCGAGCTATAACAATACACACATGTGGCTAATTTACACACATACACACACCCACACACACAAGCGCGCGCATCCAACTTATGGGCTAACGTTAACTTTAGTTGGGCAAACCACGCTTCAAAATAACGCAAAACCCACACATTCAAATGTTACCATGAAACACACACGGCTACCAACTGACTATCGAGACCAAATTTCATGTAAGAGGGAGGGAAAAAATGGTTTTTGACGTACTTACGAAGCGCAGGCGGCTGGCTAATGCTAACGCAGCTAGCAGCAAACGTCCACTCACATACACACCACTACCAACTGCCTATCGAGACCAATTTAATGTACGAGGGGGAACAAGGTGGCACTCCATTCTCATTCTCATTCCACACAACCAACCTGTTTCCAACTTTCCTTGTGACTTGCAGAAATTTAGGTAGGCACTGACCGCACTGAAAGTAATGGCGTCGGAATATTCTGGCTGGGGGAGAAAATTCTGCCTTGCGCAACAGCAAACTTTCCGTATTTCGCAAAACGGAGCGAATCCGTAGCAAATCCACGGTAAAGGGACCCCTAAATTTACGGATTTTTTTTAACAGTGTAGTAAGTGTTTAAAAAGAGCGAGTGGGATGAGTGTAAGTACAAAACATCCTTTAAAAAATACCTATTATTATTGTTGAAAAAAGCATGGATGAAGAAGGATATACGCATAGATGGACGTCAGATTTATGTGGATCACGACTACCCGGCAGAAATCATCCAAAAAATACCTATTATGTGTGAATGTTTGTATTTTATGGTTAGTATACAACAATAATGCCTTAACAGCTGTTGCTCCATCAGACACCAGAGACAAGGTTTGCATAATTGTATCTTATTTGAAAGACAATGTAGATTATTGTACATTATTATTTTTAATTGTATGATTTTTTATGAAAAATTACCTTTCTATAAAATACAAGTGTGTATGATCGTATTTTTCAGAACTCTTATCGTCTTAACTTTTACTTGTGAACATCTGTTAGTAGCACATGTACAAATTTCAATAAGGAGCATAGAAACATGGCATTTTTATCAAAATACAGTTTTCACTTCAGCATGATCTAGCAGACTGTGTGTATTTACTTGTATGTGTACAGTAGTTTGTGATGTGTTTTTGAGTCTGTGCATGTCCTTTGTTTCTGCAAGCTCATTCCCCCAGAGTCCCCTCTGTCCTCTCATTGACAACCTCACCAGCTTGGACACTCACTCTCTTTGTCTTCCACACAGACACAAGCACTATAGATCTGCTTATCTTCCCAGTGTTTTATAGTCAGTGTTGACAAAAAAGCACGAAAAGGAAAATTAGGCATCTTCTCTGAGGTTTGAAATTATCAGTAAATAGAATAACCTTTTGTCAATATTTAAAATTTTTGTTTGAGCATACTTCTATGTGTAAGAATAAATTAGTCAGTGTGAAGGGAGAGAGGTTAAAAGAGGTCTGTTTGTCACTGATATTTCTGCTTTTTGGCTCCATTCATGCATTTTCTTAAATACTTAACTCGGGGTCACGAAAGGAGCTGGTGGCTTCCCTACCCCTTTCTAGAGGTGGAGTACACCCTAGACAGGTCAGAGTCTATCCCAGGTCTAACAAAGAGAGACAGACAACCATAGGAAACCATAGTAGGCAGACGTTTTTGGGGTTTTTTGCAATGTCTTACATGCAATATAATTGGCCTCTTTATTTTTTTTTAAGAAATTATTTACATTTTACAGTTGATTTTTGGCAACCAACATCATTTCTTTGTAAAACTTTGTTTTATCTATTGAGAAATTAAGTAAATAGGTTTCTGCTCTGTGCAATCTTTAATCAGAAGTAATGGCGGCAGATGTCATATAGAACATAACAAATATAATATTCAAAATTGGGGGAAAAGTGAAATTACACCATAGCTCACTAATCTGCACTAAACCAAATGAGGTAACATTCAAGTCACAAAATTGTAATGTTGTTTCATAATCTGCAATTGCATACAACATTCTCTCTCTTTATTTAGTATCTTTGTCTCTTAATTACTCTTAACTACCCTCTACCAGTGCAACCAAACAGTCCTCTCTTTTTCTGTGGGCAACTCCAAGGGGTTGTCCTGCTGTAGATTTTAAAATAGCACCCTATCCTGCTTTCTCTCTTTCTAACATTTCCCTTGACATTATAGGGTTTGATATCTGATGGCAACCCAGATCCGACAGCTGGTCAGTGGAGGCTAAAACATTTTAAAAAGACCCAGCGTGTGTCTGTGCGTGTGGATGCATGGTTGCATGTGTGCATCCAAGTGCACAGTGAGGTGTTGAAATTAAGACTGAATGGATGATGGACTGCCTGGCTGGAATGAAATAAACTCACTAAAATGCACAAAATTATATGCACCTTTACCCACAAACACACTCACACACATGGTTTTGGTGGGCTTTAAACCAAACTGACAGGGGGTTGTCTGCAACAGTGCGTTGCATCTATGTGTCCAAACACTCACACACAAACAATGAAGGTGAAGGTGGTTGATGGTTATGACAGCGTGATATCGTCCTGTGGTTCTGCCTGGCATCGCCTCCCCTATGTTTGAGTCTTTGTCTGTCTTCCTTTAGCAAAAAACATATCTCTGACAGCTCTCTGTGTCTGTGTGTGGTTCTATCTGTCTGTCTATCTGTCTGTCTATCTGTCTGTCTATCTGTCTGTCTGTCTGTCTGTCTATACCTACCTACAGTATCTCTTTCTTTTTGCATTAGTCTCATATCTCCCTATGTTTCTCTCTGTGTAAGAAATACACACACCTGCTGTCAGCCACTGGCTGTGCAGGTGCTGAGGGGAAATGCTGTAAGTGACAACTTCCTCTGAGCAAAAAGAGAAAAATTGTTCCTTCACCTTTTTTTTTCTTGTTCTCCTCCGGTTTCCATCCTTTCCATCCCACCTTGTATTCTTCCAGGGGATGTTGCCTCTCTTCTTGCCAGCGGTGCATGCCTATTGGTGTGTGTGTGTGTGTGTGTGTTTGTTCTCTATTGTCCTTTGAATTTCCCCTGATACCACCACTTTCCTGTAGCACACTTTGATAAGACAACCTGTCCTCCCTGCACTTACTACATGGTGTGCATCAGTGTGTGTGTGTGTGTGTGTGTGTGTGTGTGTGTGTGTGTGTGTGTGTGTGTGTGTGTGTGTGTGTGTGTGTGTGTGTGTGTGCTTATGCGGATTGTATATGTGATTTTTTTTTTTTTTTGCAGCTTTGAGGGTGACTTAAAGGGAAAGATTTTTTCTACAGCTACCTTCTGCTTCTCTTAAGGAGGACAGGCTAGCAAGGGGTCAGCAACAGGGTTGAATTACAGCAGAGCCACAAGGTACTGAACTCCTCTAACAAAAACAATGCAAGTTTTCGAGGGGAAAAATACAGTTCTCAGTAATCATCATGATCAAACACCACACTAACATTTAGTTTAGTTGTGATTTATATTCACTGATGAATATTTAAACATTTAATACATGAGTCACATACCTCGATTGAGGAATAAAATGCATCAGTTTCAAATCAGCTGCTGTGGTTCTACAGTGGCATATATTGGATGCAATGGCAAACTTAACTTTCAAATCTAACTTCCTAACTCAATCACAGTTGCTGTCTCTATGTTTTTATGTTTTATTTTTTAAAGCTGGGACTAAGCGATGTGTGTTACACCCTTGACAGTGTTTCTACTTCTATTGTAAGGCTACTGGAGGTTCCCCAAAATTGGTGTATTTGTATTTGCTTTCCCTCTTGGGTCAGTGTGCCAGATATCCTCTTTTCACTTTCAACAACCCATTGCCACACACAGACACACACTCATGCTACTGGGCAAAATAAATAATATAATATGAATGCATATATAACACAAACAGGTTCTCCAGGTGCTAAAGAATGAGGGATTAAGAGAATCAATGAGACTGCAAACAAGATTTTTATCTCAACTGACCATTCTAGAAGCTAAATTGCTTAATTGATAGCTAAATAGATAAACAGGGGGGGAAATGTCAATCATCTCCCCTAATCAGCTCTGAGACTCCAGATGTGCCAAACAAGTTACACACTAGTGTGAGTCCAGCAAGTGCGTCTCACAAGACACTGACTGCTGCCAAAAGAGTATCTTTATATCTGGGTTTATAGGCTAGTCCAGTCTATGTAACTGGCTACACGCAGATAGATGTTCGGCTCTATGAAGTATTTAAAGGGCTGTTTTATAAGAGATTGTGATTGTTTCTGTGTTTTTTGTCTAACATCTTTCCTCTGCTTATCAAATTTACTTTTCTATAGTACACTTAAAATATAATTCATTGGTTACATAAAAAACAATACGAAGTACTATTACCTATAAACTCTGTATACAGTATAAGAATGCTGTGGCTGGATAACTGAAAGGAATGGGGTGCCAGCACATTAACCAACCACCACTATAAGAACTGTGTCTTGCTAAGTGCAAGAAAATAACAGTTAGTTGAATAAATAAATGAATTAATTAAGTTGTATTATTACTTTTTTCTTTTTCGAGAATACATGACACCACAGCAGTTTGCTACTCAGTCATCTAATTAGATAAATATTACGATGGATTTTAATGAGCACTGTCAATGAAATTGTCAAATTATGTATTTCTCATACAAAATAACCAATAACCTTATTAAACCACAATGAAAGTAGTGAAATTATGCAATGGCTAGCTTTTCAAGGGTATTACATCAAAGGAATAACAGTAAGTGATGGTTTGATGGTTTGATGATTAATTACCCGCTGAAGAAAGTAATCCATCATTCTACATGTTACCTTACTTTCATGTTACTCCATAAAATGACCTGAAACACATTGTCACATAATTACCAGTTAACTACATAAATCTGAAGCTACAGTTCAATACACCAAAACATATTTCTATCACAATGACTACACGCATACGATCTCTATTTTAGTGTTTACATGTGAACAAAAAGCCAACAACACAAAACGAAGATGAAAACCAGCCGATTTTGTGGCACAACCATCTCTAGGATTGTTTTCAGAGATCAGAAGAGAATGGTGAGAAAGCTTCAAGCTAAGTTGGTAGCAATAACTCAGATGGCCATTTTTCTATTCTGGATAAGCAGAAGGGCTTCTCTGAACTTGTTCATCCTTGGAGAAGACCAGACCAGTTGCCATTTCTGTAAGATAAAAACAGGAAACTGAGGCTATAGTTTCCAAAGCCTTATCAAAATTGGACATTAAAAGATTTGGAAAATGGAAAAGGTGTCACAGATTAATACAGCAAAATAAAACCAGTACCGGTACCAAAAAAGAAGATTTATTCATAACACATGGGAAAAGACCCATGGAAACTGAGTTAACGATAAAAACAATTTTAAAATACTAACAATAAAACCCCTGAAAACTATACATCTCACACCCGAGCCTCAACTCTCGTGCCCCAGTACCACACAACTCACGGACCAGCCCATTGGTTAGGGACCGCTGATTTAAATGCAACAGACTACCTGTGAATTTCTGTTGACCATGTCCTTCCCTTTATGACCACAGTATATCCTTTTTAAACTGATGCATTGTCATGAACTTTGTGGAAAACACCATGTTACCCCAACATCTTGAATACAGTGGCCAAGATGGCCATTTTGCCTAGTCATGTTTTATGTATGGCTAGAGACTGGCAACATATGTAGTATCTCATAGGCAGAGGAGAAGACAACTTATATATAATGTTTGTCTGCTGTGGAGGTGAATTTTAATTCACATCTGCACCTTCAGACTTAAGATATGAAGGATCAGCCCTATGTTTTATCATCGGAGAAGGGGTCCCCTGAACTGAAAAGGTGAAAAGAGAATAGTGTTGGAATAAAATATCATCCTCTTACTCCTTATATCAAGCCTCATCACAGGTCAGGGCAGTAAAAACAAGAAAATGTGCAAAAAACAACTTATTTATTCCAAATATTACTGCAAATATTTATTGTCATCAGATGAGATATGCATCTCTTCCATCTCTGGACAGCTGACAAGGAGGCAGCTAAACAAAAACAGCTCAGATACCCTCTGAGAAACAGTTTACATTCTCACATCAGGTGAGAGTTTATTTGCTAAGGGTCTGAGTCCAACAATATTAGATTAACTTCAAAGAAAGTTTTACTACCCAACAGCTAACAGAGGCTAACAGCAGCACCTGCTGACAGAAAAGTTCAGTTCAACAACTCACCTGAGTATCATTGTCCTTTGACAGAACTGAGTTTCACTGACTCATCTACTCGTATCTGACTCATTTGACAATGTTTTACAGCCTCCTCCAGAGTAAAAAGACGCAGACACATATTGACAGCTGATGTAAACAGCGAACTGACAGCCTGCAATCGCAGTCAGAGTTGTTTGTCCTACAGTGGCCAGAGATATGTACTTGAGTATGGAGGGTAGGAAAACAGTCGAATGACTAAAGATTATTACTAGTATTATTGTAATTAAAGTTCAATTGCATTTTTTTGAACAAAAGTATTTTTTTTTTGGTATTTTTTTTTTCATACAACCTACAGCTCCATCTATTCATGCATCCATTGAAGAAACGAATTTCCAGCGCTGGAATAAATGAATCATTCTTCTGGTCACTAAACCAGAGCTTGTGACCACAGGTGAGGGTAGGAACCTGATGGGTAAATTAACAGCTCAGCTTTAATACTTGGCTTTTTACGTGGCTCTTTTTGCCATAACAGGTTGGTACTGTGGATGGTATACCAGTGAGCCCCTCAATACAATATGATACTTTAATTTAGGGCCCATGGCAAACAGTAAATGTATAAATAGTTCACTTTATGAAAAGTGTATAGGCAAAATTGAGTATTTTTTAATTTTCCCTTAGGGCAAGTTTGTATGTTTGAAAAGCAATAATAATAAAAGCGATGATGTGGCATCATTAGGAACAAACTTATTGAAAATGTCATAAAACTGTAATGATTAAAAAAATGTGAGATATGACAAAAAATCAATTAAATTAAATTCAGTTTTATTTATACAGCGCCAAATCACAAGAACAGTTGCCTCAAGGTACTATATTGCAAGGTAAAGATCCTACATAATACAGTGAAAACAGAGAAAACCCCAAAAATTATATGACCACCTATAAGCAAGCACTTGAGAAGGAAGAACTCCCTTTTGACAAAAACCTCCAGTAGAACCAGGCGCAGGGAGTGACAGCCATCTGTCGTGAACGGTTGGAGTGAGGGAAGGAAGACAGCACAAAGACAAGAACCAGAACCAGAGATTAAAAATAACTAATAATATAAAGAGGTGTATAAACACAGAGTTATTGAAAAAGGTGATTGAAGAAGATACACTAAGTGCATCATGGGAATCTTGAACCTGCATATTTGTTTAATATGCTCATTGAAGGACATATCCTGGTCAAAAATGACTCCAAGATTATCCTCACAGTGTTACTGGAGGCCAGAGTAGTCCCATCTAGAATAAGCATCTAGTTAGATACCATGTAACTACGATTTTTAGACCGAGCATCAAAAACCTCAGTTTTATCTGAATTTAGAAGCAGGAAATTAGAGGTCAACCACATCCTTATGTCTTTAACACATTCCTGTAGTTTAACTAATTTGTGTGTGTTATCTGGCTTCATGGATAGATAAAGTTGGGTTTCATCTGCAGAGCAGTGAAAATTTATGCTATGCCTTCTAATGATACTATGTAAAGTATAGTATATTGGTAAAACATGTATAATGTAAACAGAATTGGTCCTAGCACAGAACCCTGTGGAACACCATAACTAGCCTTATTGTGTGAAGAGGACTCTCTAATCGCTGAAATAAAATATCGTCCACAGTATGGAACGCTGCACTAACGTCAAGCAGGAGAAGTCCACTGTCAGAGGTCATAAGAAGATCATTTATAACCTTCACTAAAGCTGTTTCTGTACTGTGATGGGCTCTGAAACCTGACTGATTAGCTCAAGAACAGTGCATAGACAGCTTCATCGAATGGGTTTCCTTGGCCGAGTAGCTGAATCCAAGCCTATATTACCAAGCGCAACACAAAGTGTCAGATGACATTCTCTGAAATGAAAAATCATGCTTCTCTAGCAATCCAATGGAAAAGTCTCGGTTTGGCAGTTGCCAGGAGAATGGCACTATGCAACTGCATTTTGCCAAGTGTAAAGTTTAGTGGAGGGGGAATAAAGGCGTGGGGTTGTTTTTAAAGAGTTCAGCTCAGCCCTTTAGTTCCAGTGAAAGTAAGCATACCAAGACATTTTGGATATTTTCAAACTTTATGGCAACAGTTTGGGATGCCCCCTTCCTGTTCTAATTTAAGTGTGCATCAGTCCACAAAACTCTCAAATGGACTTCTGGAAGAAAGGTCAAAGATTCCCATAAACACACTCCTAAACCTTGTGGAAGGCCTTACCAAAAGAACTGAAACTACCACCCCACCCCACTAGGGTAGGGTGACATCTTATTAAACCTTATGGATTAGGAATGGGATATCATTTAAGTTCACATGTGTGTGAAATCAGATGAGCAAATACGTCAGGCAACACAGTGTACCTCTATAAACCAGCTACTGAAGCTATCTGTAGGATGGGAGATAAAGCTGGCAAAATGAGCAAGAGCCCATTTGTGGGGCTTTCATCTTGTGTAAATGCCACACTTAATTATGTCTTTTCATTTCTATTTTGCACAGAAGTACAGGTTCACCAAAGTCAAGCAGTTTGTAACCTGCGCGTGACCATGGTTGTAAGGCAGTTTGCAAATGAAGGTCAGATGACATATTTTGACCCATTCGAACAACCTTGACCCATTGTATCAGTAACAGGAATAACACCTGAAGGTCACTACTGCCTGCAGGAAAGTGTGAACTCCTGCAGTGGTTTTTGTTTGCTTAGTTTTGAGTGTTGGAGAACAATGTACTGGTGTGTGTATGTGTGAAAGTGTCTGCGTATGCGTATGCACTAGAGGACAGTGTTATATTGTTTTGGAGCCTTGTGGTTGGGACAGAGCTAACACCTGAATGAACCTGTCACTGCAGACACATTGCTTTTTCAGCTCCAGCGATTACACTGCACCCAAACACACTGAACAATTTTTGGGTGGTGCTTTGTACATGTGTGTATGTGTAAGCGTGTGTGTGAAACAGGGAGAGGAGTGTGTTACTTGTGCACTGGCTGTGTGCAAGTGTCTGTGAGTGTGAGAGAGACAGGAATAGATAGCAAGAGTGACAGAGCGTTGTGTCTCAGAGTGTACATGTCTAAACTACTGCTGTGTGTTGGGTTTCACCCAGGAAAATATGAAATAGGGCTACTACTGTGTCCTTCGGGGTTTAATAATGAGTCATTTTGAGGAATATACACATGAACATGCATACATAGGGGATGGTAGACAATGGCAGTATTCAAAAATTCAAAGACATCAAAACCTTAATTCAAGTGAAAAACAGAGGATTGCTCCTGAATATTTCATATGCAGAAAACACTAATGGAATTGGACTTGATAGTTAAGAGGATGTTTCAAGTCCAAAGATATTGATATCATTACCTCATGCTGCATTTATATCATATTGGAGGAACAGTATTAGATTTACACATCAACATCTACCCATCCATCAGTCACTTCCTCAGTGCTTGTCCAGGGTTGTAGGGATCAGTTCTCATAAGGTGAGAGGTGAGCTACACCAAGAAAGGTCTGTTGCATAAATCTAGTCAGTTAGTATTAATTTTTAGACAGTATGTGGCATGGTGGTTAGCACTGGTATCTTACAGCAGAAAGGTTTTGGGGGGTTTTCTGTTTTTTGCTGTGTCTGCATGGATTTTCTCCAGTACTCCAGCTTCCTCCCATAGTCCAAAGACATGCAGTTGGTGGAATTAGTTAACTGGTGATTGTAAAGTGTCTGTCGGTGTAACTGGTTGTCTGTTTCTGCGTTAGCCATGCAACAAACTGGTGACCTGTCTAGTGTATACCCCACCTCTCCCATTATGTTAGCTTGGATAGGCTCCGTCAACAGTGAGTTGCATAAGTGGAAGATGATGCATAGAAGGATTGTGGAAAACACCAACATCAATTTAGCGGAAAAGCATATAGCACTGTGCAAAAGTCTTTAGCCACTCCTCACTTCTTTATATGTGGTAGGAAAATGAGAAATAGGTGCAGCAAGCTATTACAACTTCTGCAAAAATAAATAGGCTTCTGATGAGGCTTCAGTGAACAGACAGATCAACTGAAGAGCCAGATGCATCTCTTAAATCCTGTGTCAGGTATAGCCTTCGACTGAAAATCAGTGAAAAAACAGCTAGTTTCCAGAAAAAGCCTTTGAAAGACCTTCAGAACACCTGAAGAATTAATACTCAAGACCATTTTAAACAATTACAAGAATGTCAGGCTTCTTGGAAGGAAAATACATGTAATGGGTTATAGTAGTACAGGATCTTTTTTTTTTTTTTTCTTTTTGCGCCCGTCCCGTTTGGCTCTTTTGCCATCAGAATTGTTGTCTAAAGGCAAAGAAAGATGCCCAACGGATTTACTTTACCAAACTGACCATCCCGGCCTTGCCGTAATGGTCCATTTGATTCACCTTTTATTGTTTATTTTATTTTCACTTACTGAATACGGGACAGACTTGACTGGGGGGAAAGAAGGGGAGAAAGAAAGAGGGAAAGAGAAACAGCTGAGAAGAGGGACGGGGGAGAAGGGCAAAAGACAAAAACCAACAGAATGAGCAGGAAAAAAAAAATGCATATATCAATCACCTGGATCACCTGCTGAGAAAGAAAAAAGAAAACAAGCAGAAGAGAACAAGAGTAATAGAATAAACAACATCACAATGATATATGGGAATATGACAGTAAATACTAAATATTAAACATTATTGTGCAGCACATAAGATCAACAGAACACAGTGTGCTTTGAGGTAGGAGCCAAAAAGGGTGTAGTTTGTGGGTGTGATCACCCGTGTGTACACCTGTGAGCATGGACGCGCTTGTTTTTTTTTTTTTTTTTAAAAGGTTCCTTCATGTAATGATCTGCTAGAGGGTGTGGGGGGGCCACAGCCCCGTCCTCCAGGGCGTGAAGCAGGTATGGAGGAGATCAAAACTCCAGACATCCAGAGGCCCCCAGAACACAAGAGACCAAGGAAGACCAACAGAGGGGCAGCCGCGCCACTGTCCCAGAAAGAGCTGAGGAGAGTCCCAGATGAGGGCTCACTCAGCAGCCGCGGAGAAGAAGCCAGGGGGAGTTGCAGTGACGCGCTCGTGAGCTCCGCCGGCAGCCAGCCGTGCCTGAGTGACCGAGCCCCAGGCCGAGAGGCCGGGGGCACCCCACCTCCGAAGTGTAGTACAGGATCTAAGGCTAAAACAGAGTTTGAAAGTCAATATTTCAAATGAAAACCAGGCTTCTTGAAGAACATCTGGAGCTCTTCTTTGGATGGTCACTGCATTTTGTGCCGAGATGATCTGACACCGCTTTAGTAATGTTGAGGTCTAGGCTCTGAGAATTATAGTCCATGATGGATAGTGTTCCACTTTGTCGTTTTTTTTTTTCTATCCAGGTATGCTTTCAATGCATTGGTAATATATTTAGGATCATCATCATGCTGAAAAATGAAACCATTACCAATCAGACGTTTTCCAGATGAAATCCCATGGTGGATTAAAATCTGACAGTACTTTTCTGTTTTCATAATTCCATCAGTTTTTACAAAATCCCCAACGCCACTGGTTGAGATGCAACCTCAAACCATGACAGAACTTTGAGCGTGTTTTACAGATATCTGTAGAAACTCACCATTGTGCAGTTCTTCTGATCTCCTACATAAATACTAATATATACAAAAAAGGTGAGTAAAAGTAAATCAGAAATTCCAATTTTCATTCAACATTCCATAAGGCCTGTTGCCACTGATTTTCTGTTCAGCACTTCTGTAACTGGGCATACCTCAGCTTTTTCTCCATGTTTCTCTTAATGGTTTAATTGAGAACTTTACTGATGAGGCTTCAGCAAGCAGTAGACAGATTAAGTGAAGGGACAGATGCATCTCTCAAGTCCTTGTCAGGCATAGCATTGGACTGAAAATCTGTGAAAAATCTGTGAAAGACCTTCAGAATGCCTAAAAAACTACTGCTCAACACCATCAAGTCAGGCTTCTTGGAAGCAGATTTCATGTAATGGCTTACACATGGTTTGCATGCAGGATAAGTTAAAAGCAGGATGAGTAATAAATAAAATTGTCCTGTTTCTAGACTATATGGTTCACTATATAGCAACTTTACTGTACAGACTTAGTACTAAGAAAGAAACCATTTTAGCTGTACTATGATGTTGTGTTAGGCTTGTTAAGAGACAAAGTAAGGCGGACAGATTTGCAGAGATAGATGAAACAAAAGCAGGTCAAGGGGAGCTGACACCCATCAGCTTTCTCTCCTTAATCTATCAGTGTAACACATCTCTTGCCCCATCTCCCTAGACACAATGACATGCCAGATATCACAGGCCCTCAGCAATTGGCTTTGTCATGGCCTTTAACCCATGCGGATCTGTGTGTGTGTGTGTGTGTGTGTGTGTGTGTGTGTAGTAGATGGTACTTTAAAACACAAGCTCAAAAATTAATTTACAGCTGCTCTTTCTTTGTAATGTTCCACTAGCCACTGAACACATGTAAATCTGTGCTTGTGTTTGTGTGTTTGCTGAGGTTGGGTGTTAATAAAGACGAGAAACAGAGAATCCTTAAAAATAGAATTAGACATATAGCCACACAGAGAGTTTTCAGTTGTTAAAATGTAGATGAAATATCAGTTATTATCCTGTGAAATCATTGGCTCTGGTGTATTGCAAATGTTATCTCCAAAATGCAACCCAGGAAACCTTTTCTGTTCTACTTGCTATGAACCGTAAAGTGGGTATCTGTGACTTCTATCTCGATGCAGAAATTTACACACATATTACAGGTAGCTTTTCTATTTAATACAGGATATGTTTCTTTTGCTCTGTGTGTGACATCTTAAAGTGGGAAAAACACAGCATTTTATGACACTTTTGTTGTAGATTTTTTTTGTCGTTCATTTATCCCAACTCTGACCACAGTGTTCACTACTGACACTGACTTTCAGACACCACACTCTATTTCAAAGCTGGCTGAAGTCTAGAAGAAGAAGAAGATGCAAAGAATTTGTGTGGTGACAAATGATAGAATGGTCTATAAGTCACAGTAGCAGCAGGTAGAATCAGGATGTCTGACAGGCAAGGAAGCAAAGCAGGTAATGACAGTCTGAAAAGTTATAAGGGCATGATGTGCTGCAGGAATCCAAGTTGTCAAAATGACAGACACATTTCTGTGGATACAAATGAGGACATGAATCGGGATGTATGTGAAGAGAAGATTTCTTAAGTTGCAGTAGTTTCCCAGGTAGAAAGTTTTAAGTGAATCAGTTACTGATGCGCGCAATACCAATAGGTTAATCGGGTAAACTTTTTACATCAGTTTGTTCTCATCTCAAAGAGCAATTTAATACCACATTTTCAGATACCTAATGCTACACACTATTATGCAGTTGGGGCCCTGTGGCATTGGTACTGACATGCTATCTATGGCAATGTCAGCCACCAGGAGCCACGGTATCAATATTAGAGAGCCACAAATCTGTATTAGGAGGTTGAAGAGGTGTTAGTGACATATACTGGGAGTTCATTTTCTTTCTTTCTTTTTTTTGCAAAGTTGTTCAATTTTTCACCTTTTTCAACCGAAATTGTTCTTTTTTTTCTTACTTTTTAGGTTTAAGCACTGCAAACTACTTGTTGAGGTTTAGCACAACAACATGTTTTAGGTTAAAACACACACACGCCTCCACAGCAATAACTGTGATGATTGACAAATAATGATTTAGGGGTTACAGACCCCTCCCTTAGCTCTGGGGCACATAAACCAAAGGACACCTTGTGCATAAATGAGCCACACCAGCAGCTGTGATAAACAGTGCTAAGCGATGATGTGGGAATTAGAAAAGGCTTGTCCGTCAAGGCAGTTATCCAAAGGGTGTACATTAAATATGCAGTTTTACTTTAAACAGTAGGATCTCGAGCAAGTTTGTAAGACTTAAAACCTGCTCAGCTAAGATGTGTACCCCATAATGAGGTTCTGTTCTGATATGATATGATATGATATGGAGTTTCTGATAATGACATTGCTTTGTATTAAACACTGTTTTTCTTTGTTCCTTAAAACATTTGGTCATTATCATTGTCATAAACAGTGGTAGTAGTGTTTGTTCAGTGTCAGGAATTGTGACTGGCTCAAGGGTACCCATTCTGAATATTTTAAAGAACAAATAAATTATTCTACCATATAAAAATAATAACTGTAATCTACGTATTATATTGGTCTCCACTGCCTTTGTGTTAGTATGTTAGTGATGTCTAAATCCATAGAGCATCCTATAAAGACAGCAAATATTTCTAATATCTCTAACATCTCTAACCACTGTTTGTCTTTGCAGTTTAGAAAGTCCTTCCTATGAGGTGATGCAGCTCGACTTTGAGGTGGATAACGTGATTAACCTGGTGCCAACCCAGACTCTACACTGGAGCGTTGAATACCCAGCTGGCACACAGACAACTTCCAGGCAAACAGAGAAAGTTTCACACCTCTATATCAGCAGCGCCGACATACAGGGCATCGTACCACTGGCTGAGGTAAGGGATGATTTGATAGATGAGTATAGATATAGATATCTATGAGCATACATATTGACATTCCCAGCAGCACACACTTGTTACATTTGCTGGAATAGACTTAATTTTTCCCTCCATTTCCCTCCTCCTTCTAACCTTCTTGCTGACACCCCCAGCCACCTCCTTCCTCTAGGGTGATCAAAGCTGGAAAGGTCAACTTGTTTACCCCCTCCTGTTGCTACAAGCCTCCCGGTCTCTCTCTCTCACTCTCTCTCTCTCCCACCTTCTTAGACAGACACACAGCAGTTTTTTTCCCTCACAGGTTTCAAAATAATAAGCAGCCTCACAAGCAGTCATGCAGATTGACAGACTGACATAGAGTCACTCACACAGACCTTGTAATAACAATCATTGCCTAAAATTCACAGATGCCCTTACTTTCACTTCCCTATTGTATCCTGTAGGTGTCCTTCCTTGTAATAATTAAATACAAAGGCTGCCCTTTATACATATGTAAATTGAGTTCAGTTCAGTTTTGTTTATATAATGCCAAATCACAACAACATTCACCTCAAGGCACTTTCTATTCTAAGGTGAAGACCCTTCAATAATACAGAGGAAACTCTAAAAAATCTAAAGCACATGGCGACAGTGGGAAGGAAAAACAACCCTTTAACAGGAAAAAATATCTGGCATCTGCCTGATGCCTTTATTGGTGTTTATTGGACTGGTGGTCCTCTGCCATGACCATTTGGAGTTGAGGGGAAAACCTTCCATGTTCTTAGACTTTAAAAAGCACTGACATTAGCAACAAGTCTTCAGAACAAAACCAAAGGATTAAAAATAGGCATTTATTTATTTATTATACACTTGGAAAATGAGAGGAAATAATCTAATGCTAATAACATATTGGCACTGTAAATTAGCTGTAGTGGGCAGCAGGCCATACTAGGCAGCAAATTTGAAAGATCATAGCAAATGTTACACAAATACTTTAATTAAACTCTTAATTAAACCTTTTATGGGGTCCAGTCAAAAACGGCCAAGCACTATTCCATTCATCCATCCATCTTCTTTTGCTTATTTGCATATCTTTTGATATGCAAGCCTATCCCAGCTTGCATAGGGTGCGATGCAGGGTATAGCCTGGAGAGGTCGCCAGTTAATCTCAGGGCCAGCACTAATTGATGCATCCATCCATTTTATTTTGCTTATCTAAATCAGGGTCGTGGGCCATGAAGCCTGTCCCAGCTGCTATGCAAGAGCCAGTGTGGTTCCAGCACTAATTCAAATTCTGTTAAATAATATGATATGTTTAATTTACATTTAATTATAATTTTTTAACTTTTGTTGTTTTTTTGTTGTTGTTTTTTTTGTTGCTTGCATTATTTATTTGAGTCTTCGTTGAGTTCTTTGAGATTTATAAGTACAAGGAAATGAACAAAAATAGTTACAGTGTATAAAACATATCTATTTGGAGAAGTAAAACAAATTTCACCGTAAATGAGTAAAATGATCTTTTACTCTTTAGTACTGTAGATTTGGTGCATACAGAGAGAGACAGAGAGAGAAAGAAAAAGACTCATAAAGTTAAATTTAAAACTGTCTGCCTGCAACATTTCTATTAAGACAAAATATCCCTATTACAACATACACTGGAAAGCCCAAACAGCTCTGGCTAAAGCAACCAAGAACCCTTAGGCTAAAAAGCGAGGCGGGGAATGCTTTTCAAAATGCTCCTAGTTCCATTACCACTGAGGTAGAGCTAATCTGCCCTGATAGCCCTCCTTCAAACAGCAAAGCCCTAGTGACAAAACCCAATTTTGTTCAGGTCTCTGCACCCCCTGTCTTTTTCACACACTGCAAAAAGCAAGCTTGAAACCATCATTTCGAATAGCAGGGCTGTTGGGATTTTGCTTTGCTCAGTGTGAATGGAACGTCAGGATGAGCTACAGCTTCTGACACTCTACACTTTATAACATAACCGAAGATTTTTTATCACTGTTATTATTAGAGTGATGGATATTTACTTATATGAAATTTACATTAAACATAAATGACATTACTACATGTTTTATTACAAAAAGAGTCAATATTTCTATTGGATAATACAAGGCTTCCTTTTTGGGTTGGGGTTTTTTTGCCCCCGATTGTATCATAATAAATATATATAATTTAGAATTCATTCATGTATATAATTCATATATAATTCAGCTTTTGTGAACATAAATTAGGTGTTGTGGGAATGAAAAGCAAAATTATTTTATGCCTTTATAATGTGTTATAAGTGCAAAACTGCAAAAGTTGGTCATTTTAGTTGATTGCTGGGTTGTTGCTATACGCAACATAATGATGGCATAATGACTGACATGGGTGTACAAATGTTTGGTTCAGTTCATTTTAAAAAACATGATTTGTATTTATAGCCATATTTTTTATGGTGGTCCTATCATTATTATTATTGTGAATATAAAAACTATACTGTATACTGCAGCAAAAAATGTAACTTTTTTTTAAAATCTGATAAATAAATGCTTTAAATGACTAAATTATTAGAGAATTCTACATTAAAAAAAATCCTTGGAAGGTTATAAAACGGAAACACACAATTGTCTGGTGTTTAGTTAGGGTCATTTAATCTCAAATTAGCCAAATTAGCTCCGAACATTGAGCACCTGAAAACAACCCATTCTTTTACAAATGTTTGTACTACCAGTCTGCATCCCAAGGTTTTTGGTGCGTTTATACATTTGTGGTCGTGGACGTGATTGGAACATCTGAATTTCTATGAGTTAGATGGGTGAGTGAGTACTTTTGGCAAGATGGTGTGTATTAAAATGGTTGTTAAATTCCAGCATCATACATTTAGCTCTTTGAGATATCCATGTTCAAAAACTGCCTCAGATTTCAATGTGCAAAAAAGTGGACTGACCATTTTTGAAAAATATATATCTTTGTTTTGATACATGAAACTAAAATTTGATAACTTTGAAACATAAAAATGTTATGCAAATTGGAGATGGTCAAGTATACGGCCTGTTTTGATTTCAGACACAACAACCTGTTGTGTCTGAAATCACAATAACTTCTAATCACAACCTGTTGTTGTGATTAGAAGTTATCAACATGACTAAGAATGATTATATGTAACTGAAGCAGTTTTCTAATTGCCTCCAGCATTACATGGATAAAAAAATACATCTGTTGTCTCTGTCACTCCTAACTCCTAGTTACACACACAAAGAAATGTATTTGTATCCACACATGGGCACAGACATTTTTTCTTTCCCTCCCTCTATCTCTCTTTCGCCCCTCTCCTTAGGTAAAAGCATCAAAATGGCTGCTATTACGAGCCATTTGGGCTTCCAAATTTGTTTACCAGAACTCCTGACCAGGTCTTGATTGCTGGTTGGTTATTTAAGGTGACTTTCACTGAGAGGGGTCTTACCAGAGCCAAGATGAAAGCTCCAACTTTTCTGGGTTTTCTTGGAGAGAAGGAATGATAAAAGAATAAAATTATGAGCTGCTAGTGAATCTTCAAAAAGAGCTGGATGAAAATGCTTTCACACTATCATCTATCCTTTTTTTCTATCCACATCTCGAAAACATGAAATCCTTCTCACAGCTGTTTAAACAGCCTAAAAGCTAAATATGATGTAACCTTTCATCACAAGCACTCTAGACTGACCTTAAAGCATAATTTCCTAGCCATTTGTTTGGTTGATTTAACTCCACTTTATCCATCTTCTACCAGCCTCCAAACCAAAAGTCAGCTTATCAACAGGTCTGATGTGATAGTGCAGTGTATTCTATTTTACAAGGCAGCAATGAAAAACAGAGCCCTGGCTGTCATTACCAAAGCCCTCTCCGACATTTTCCTCCTAATTCCATATATCCATTACGGTTCTGGTCTGTTGCCTGAGCTGGAAAGAAAGAGGTCCTCTTCAGGAAACGATGGATTATTAGGAGTAATTTATCTCCTGTAGGGGTGGAAAAATTGGTTTCATCTTTTACAGAGGAGAGGTGACTGGGGCAGAAACAGTTGTTAGGGAAAGAAGAGTGACAAAAGAGAGCTATGTAGAAATAGAGACAGAATGGCAGAAATTAGCAACAAAAATTGGGATTCAATTTAAGACAGTTAGCATTTGTCTAGCAAAAGATTGGCATTGATTTCTGCCAACGGTTAGATCAAGAACAAAACACAGATTAATATTAACTAAGCAATTTACAATACCTTGTAATCCAATGCCAAAAAACGGGAACAAATCCAATTCCTGTCACTGACTTCTCAAACAAACCGTCCATCATAAAATTCGCAGAGCATTTGCTGAATAGGAGCAAAGAGGACTTTGAATTTATTGCCTAAGGAGAACAGCAGGGTGGAGGAAAAGAACTGCAAAGAACCCTGAAAACTCTGAATAGTGAATATGTGAATTTCCTATTTTGAAAAGTGGGTTGTCATACTTGAATGGACCCACAGTGACGGCCAATGGTGGCCTTTATTTGTCCCAGACAGTCCTCTCAAATCTGACGGTGAAAATTTTTCTGAAGAATATTGGCTTAGATTAGGATGTAGTAACACACACTGCGTTCACATTTTAAGACAGTCAATTCACCGCCTATTGCCTCATGTAAGTAACTTTGGCAATTGTGCTATTTGCATTAAATCCATATGTTTTGTCCCACTATATGAATTTCAGATGATATTCACTTTAGGTGGTAATATCAAAAAGTGTGATAAGAACCATACACAATGTCTGTATGTCATGACATGGGTTGTAAGAAAGGAGTTGTATCTGCTGTTTTATCTGAAGTGTATTGGATGCATAACCTAATTGCTATGAATTAAAAGATGGCACTGAAGACTTCAGTTATAAAATGTCCAAATGAAATAAGCCTTAAATACCTTTTTGAAGCTTTTTGAAGTGTAAGTCAACATAAGTCTTAGTTTCTGCACTTGTTTACTTGAGGATCTCAGAGAAAACATATCTGAAATAGCTGCAAAGTTTGACTGCACATTGTTATTATTCCAACCAAAATGTCCTGGTGAAGGTGAAGAAAGGATATCAAATCACGGGAGAGATTTGAAACAGAGAAGAATTTTTCAAATTCTAACATACAATGTATACGGTGTAGCATGTTTATTATAGTCCATATAATGTCTATATGTTATACAGACGTTCAGTACTTTTGTCCATATAGTGTATACGGATAAAACATTGTGATCATACACCATATGGGAAACAGTACTGAACTATATACACATTATAGCATGAGGTGCCATAGCATGGAAACCCACGCCATGATGCTCCCGCTGGACAGTTGTTATGCTGATGTTAATACCAGAGGAGGTTTGGGGCTCTGCAGTTATCGAGTTACCAGAGCATTGTGAACTTTTACGCATTATGGACTTCACAGCATTCAACGACTCCAATCTGTAACTGGTGACACCTCAATTAGATTAAGAAGTGTGAGCAAAACATTTTGCCCATATTGTGTACAAACAGTGCAAACTAAAAACAGGGTGTAGCTGAGAATGATGGGATGCCATGTATCTTGCAAGTGACTGGTCAGAAAGTACAGGCATATAACCGCTGAGCTGATGGTGCCACTAGTAAAAACCTTAGAGGATACTCATAGTGATTCTAATTCATTTTAAGAAGTGCACCAATACCAAAACCAAATATGATGATATCCAATAGTTTTCAGTATTTCTCTCAAAACCACGTCACTAATACAAAAGTGTCATTAACAGGATAAACTGTCTCATAACATGAACGTCTTTGCCATAGTGTTTGAAATGGCCAAGTTTCATTAGCAATGACTGCATTGCATTGTATGTTTTTTGGATGAACTACTGTAAAAATATAGAAGTAAAGAGAAAAATAGGGACAAAGAACCCTATTTCGTTACTTAGGAGAAAACAAAATGAAAAGGAATGTCAGAGTGGGCCTACTATACCTTCCTATAGAGTTGTTTTATAAGCTAAAAATAATTGAACCATAATAACGTTGTTTTATGCTCTCCGCAGGTGTCATTACACACTTCAGCAGAGTGGTTTCAGAGGGAAAGAAATCTGCACATGCATTCACAATAATGCTTTTGTATCTGATGCTTTGTGCATACATTTATTTCTTTATTATGTGAAGAAAAGGGTAGTGAATAAATGTTTTTTGTTCCCATTGTCTTCTTTTGGGATTAAGTAGTTTATATTTCATCCACCCCTCTTTTCCCCTCTTTTCTCCTCCATCTCACCTCATTTTTCATTATTCCCACCCTTCCTTCTGTTTCTGTGTCCCCCTATCTGGTCTTCATTACTATCCTCTGTCTATTTCTCCACTGAGTTTCACCTCTCTCTGAGGCTTTGCTATGTAATTAATTCTTAATTAGAACACTTGTTTATCTTTGTTGCTTAAAGATGCGCTCATGTGTGTATGTGTGCATGTGCAGACCTCTTAGCAGAGCAGTTATGCTAAGTGGCTTCTTAATTTGCCTCCTCTTATTGGTTCCCTGTAAGAGGAAGTTAGTAAGTGGGAAGAAGACACTGAAAAGTCAATAATCTTTTGATGAAATCTCGCACACACCACCACCACATTGCTTTCAAACTCAGTTTTACTATTTTCATGGTGTATAAGTTTATTAACAGCTGCATTTTCATGCCTATTTCCCAATTCCAGTCCTCTATACATTATATATAGCTTTTTGTCTGTTTATACTAATAGCAACACACAGTAAAATCAGTCGAATAGAGTAAGACAAATAAAGATTTGATCCCTTCTATAGTTCTACTGAACAGTCCCTGATTTTATATTAGTTTTGTTTTAATGGAGAGATACAGAAAATCGACCGAAAATCCAGGAGAAACATATTACATGCACTGTACATAAAATGTATACGTTGATTTGCATGTCACTGTGTGAAACAAGTATTTGATCCCCTAAAATATGACTTAATACTTGGTGAAGAAAACGTTGTTGATAAACACAGCAGTGAGGTATTTTCTCATAGTTTTGCACACATCTCGGGAGGGATTTTGGTCCATTTCTCTTTACAGAAACTCTTGAAATTCAGGTTTCACAGCTGCTACTTAGTAACTCGAAGCTTCGGCTCCCTCTACAGATTGTCTATAGGATTGAGGTCTGGAAATTGACATGGCCATTCCATTACCTTAATGTGCTTCTTCTTTAGCCATTCCTTTGTTGTCTTGGCGGTATGTTTTGGACCATTGCATGGTGGACGACCCATCTTCAGTGTATTAGCTTAGGGAATGAGGTTCATATCCAAGATTTTATAGTGAAGTTGTACTGTACCCTTAGCAAAAAAAAAAAAAAAAAAAAAAGGATAATGTATCCAGCTCCACTTGACTGTGCGGATGGTGTTCTTTGGGTCATACTTACATACTTAGGATTTCTTTTCCTCTAAACACGATGGGTTGAGTTATTGCCAAAGAGCTCAATTTTGGTTTCATCTTACCACAGCACTTTCTCCCAAGCCTTCTCTGAATTATTTAGGTCCTCACTGGCAAACATAAGACAGGCCTGTACATCTGCTTTCTTGAACAGGGGGACTTTTGTCATTGCTGCATTATGACAGAGTGTGTTACCAATTGTGTGCTTGGTGACTGTGGTCTAACCTGCCTTCAGATCATTTACAAGCTCCTCTAGTAGTTTCAGGTTGACCCACAACCTTTGTCATGTTCATCTTCACACATCATGAGACAAGATTATGCATGGAGCTCCTGGCCATAGGCAACTGGTGGTCATTTTATATTTCTTCGATTTCCAAATAACCACATCAACAGTTGTCACCTTCTCACCAAGCTTCTTGCTGACAGTGTTGTAACCTATTCCAGCATTGTACAGGTGTACAATCTAATCTCTAAAGTCTTTTGACATCTCTTTGGTTCGTGGAGTTGAGATACATTTTTTTAAGAAAACTCTACTAATGGATAATTTAAATAAAATAAAGCTAATTTAAGAGATAAGGACAGATAGATTCCCTCATTTTCATAAAATAATTTAATAGGATTTGAAAATAGATATTTTAACTAATTAACCCAAATATTCTTGTTCTTAATCTCTTGTGCTGCTGTCTCTCAAGGTTGCAGAAAATCTAGCAAATCTTCATCGCCAAACCCCAACACACCCTCACAAACTTGTCTTCAGTCACAGTATTTGCTTGTTAGCAGCCTTCAAACTCCCAATTAATCAACACATATGACACATTTTATGTGCGTGTGTGAATGTGTATGTATTTGGGTCACTGAGAACTTGCGTGTCCTGGGCTGCAGGTTCATTTCCATACCGAGCGGCTGTGGTTCAGTCCAATCAGTCAACAAGAAAAGCAGGAAGAGGGAGGTTGGGGGGACGGTATGGACATATGTGTGTGGGTGGTTTTGGTGTGTTTAAAGAGAGAAAAATAAGCAAGTTAGGAAATGACAAAAACTATAAGGCTTGAGGAGGGCCCACCATTACTTTCTTACAAAATGTAAAAAGAAAAAGAAAGTAGATGCATGCAATGTCAATGAAACAAGCTTCGTGCAGACACTTTTGCTCCAGGCAGTATGTATTAAGAAGAAGAAGCATTTGCTCTTCTTTAAATTTTTTAGTTCGCAAGACATTCACTTGATATAATGCAGCTACAAGAGAAACCCTTTCCACGCATTGAATGTTTTTGCAGTTATGTTGCAGAAAATTCTTTATGATCCTAAGAATGATCTTTTCACAGACTTACAAAAAAGGTCACTGGTGATAGTCATACTGGCATTTACGGACGAGGCTTGTGTGCCCATACACAGACTTTAATTCTTTTGATGAATTACGACATCTTCAACCCTAATGCGTATGTAAGCCGTTGTTTGTACATGCAGCATTTCATTTCACATGAATACTCAGTCGTGTCCTTTTTGTTCTGGTTAAGAACATGAAAGGGCTCACTAGTTCAAAGTAAGCTGCTGGGCCAAACAGGAGTAATTCAAGTTCAAAAGAAGAAGCAAGGAAAGCAAAAGAATAATTTCACTATAGTTTCATCAAGTATCCCCGTAACACTTTTGTATTTTTCCTTCCTTATGATGTATGTCACACATAATCTTAAGAGAGAGGAAAACGTAGCATCATCCAGTGTAATCTGGGGATGGAATGAACACCTGGATGAAATCCACTGAAATGCACAAGGGTTGTGATATAATAATGAGCCTACTCCTGCTAGAGCAGGGAGACAAATTGGAGTAGACAAAAAGCTTTCAGTTTCTAACAAGATGTGATGATTTGACTTCTGCTTTCTGTTTTTTATGAACCGAATCAAAAGCTGAAGAACAACCTCCTTCATGCTCAGTTACGTATAATACCACCCGTGAGTTGCTCAGCCCAACCACATTATCCTAATGGGCCACTAAACCAGCTATACCAGAGCAATATGGGATGGGACGCTGTGCTCAAGTATACATGAGGACATCTGATGCCTAGCCAATTATGAAAGTTATAATAAATTGGGAATGAAACAACTTTGCAGGAGAGAAAACAATAAAAATGAGCTACATAAGAAATATCATTGCAATGGAGTAGTTATGTGGAAATCTCCCTCACCTAAAATTAGCCTAGTTAGGTTTAAGCACAATTGATGGAAATGATGGATGCATTGATAGGACTGCAGAGACAGAGGAACATAAGAAGAAAAAGTAGGAGGAGAGCTGTAAAATGGGTGCGGGAAAAAAGGGTGAGAGAGTGGTGGGGTAGAGGGTTAAAGTGACAGACATAAACATGAAAGCCAATATGGGAAAATGGTTGAGGGTTTAAGTAATTGAAAGAAACAAAAAAGAAGAAGACAAAGAGAGAGAAGGAAAGGAGCAAAGAAGGATGTAGCATGAGAGGAAATTACACACACTAATGGCAAAAGCGGGCACCAGAAGGAGTGAAAGTGAGAGTGTTGTGGCGGGGAAAAGATGGAGAAAAAGAAGAGGGCCCAGCGGAGGTGCAGAGCACCGTGTAAGAGTCCCTTGGAAGTTATGGGTAGTACAAGAGGAAGAGAAGAATGAGTGAGAGGCACAGGGAAAGAAAGATAGAGAGAGAGGAGATGAGAGCAGGGCAGTTCTAATGCAATTAGGGGTCTGGAAATTGAAAGTACAATTCTCTCTGGGATCTTTGCAAGAGTGGTGTGTGTGTGTGTGTGTGTGTGTGTGTGTGTGTGTGTGTGTGTGTGTGTGTGTGAGTGAAAGTGAGTGAGAGAGAGAGAGCGAGAGAGGTTGAATGGGCTGTTAGCTTTCATATCTACCAAATGTCTTCATCCCTCCTCCCTCCTGCTCTATCTCTTCATCTCTCCCTCTCTCCCTCTGACTCCTCAAAATCACTCTTTTATTTTACAGTCCCCTCCCTCCATTTAATTTCTTTTCGTTCCTTATCCCCCTCTTCTTTCCTGCTTCCACTCTCTCTGTCTCCATCCCTGGCTCCAACCATCTATTTCTGTACCTCTCTCTTTTCCTCTTCATCTCTCTCTCTGCATTTTCATTTCATTAATTTGTGAAGAGGAAACGAAAATGTCAGCTGCTTTTTACATTTATATTTTGTATCTCAGACATTAAGCTGATGCGCTCCTCCATAACAACCTATCCTAAGAGCCAGAGTTGTAGAGCTTTAAATCTCAAGATCACAACAACTTAAACTTCAAATTTAAGGAGTATTATGTTTTATGTTATTAAAACACACCGAAATATAATAATTGTATAATATAATACTATTATTTTTATTGATTAGGCCTTTCTGAAATAAATAAACTGTACAGTACATAGACACCTATATAGGGCTTTAAAAAGTCTTAATGATAGTCAACTGTGAAAAGGAAGAAACTGGCAATCTTTTGGGTTGATTTAATTATATTATTCTTCACAGTTAAAGTCATAAACACAAACACCAGTGTCTCCATCTAATTACCTGGTCTAATTACCTGTGTGCATAATTACCACTGGCAAATATAAACACTATCCCCAAGAAGACTATTCGCCCCATTACCACTTGAGTCCTCTGCATAGGTGAACTCACTTTGGAGTAAGCGTTTTTGTAAGTGTTTGCCCATAGATTCAACCTTTGCTTACCATGCTTGCAGTGTGACAGGAAGAAAGTAGTTTAGGTGTGTGCTAATTGCCCCAGAAACAGAATGATTGACTCTCAGATAGTCTCATAGGCTTGTTAGTATCCAATTAGTAGCTGCAATTAGTGTCAGGTTTGTGAGACAGCCTGACACTGGCCACAGAGGCGAATAGGTTAAGATTCAGCTTGATTCACCAGAGATAGGCATTATAAAACAGAGAACATGCAGTAATGAGTTACCAAGTACCTTGAATCTAATTGTCATAGCAGATTATCACCTGATGTTCTTGTTTAGGCTGGACCAAAGATAATCTTTTATACAACTTGGTCTAAATAGTAAAAGAAATAAACATCTGTGCACCAAACAACAAATATCTTACTTAATGCATGTTGTTGACATTACGTTGTTTCTAAATACATTTCTCTAAACTAATTATATTGTAGCGGCACTTTGGGGGTCACTGGAATATGTTGTTATGCATAAGTGTTCATCACACTCTGATGTTAATAGTGCCTGTAATTGATTACTTTTGTCCTATTGTCACAAATCAGGCTGCAGGGTCATGACAAAAGAGGAGATGCACACAAATATCAATTAAAAGGGACTATTTATTTTAAATGAAAGAAGCAAAGAGAAAATTTGAACTAATCATAGTGTGTGCAGTCAGTACAATCAGTGGCGTAAATGGGTGAAGAAATGATGTAAGCATTGTTGTTTGGTGCATCTGCTGTCTGCAGATGAGATCTGCCACACAAACAGTCCAAAAGGAAGGCAAAGTGGAGTGGGTCATCACACTGTACAATGAACATGTAGCTCGCAAATTTGCACATTTGTTGTTTAGAAAGCTGCTTTTATTCATCTCACCATATACAGTGATAGCATCAAGCTGAAAGATTAGCATGTGTTTCTGTGTCTTTATATATGAGCAAAACAAATAAGTGCCACAGGCTGGTTTATTAAATGGAGGAAAAGAATATTACAGATCATCACCAATGAACCTTCAGTTCAATCAGTTTTTAACAGACTGTTGTTACGGTCTGTGATCTATAACCTGACACTATTTATTTGCTTATAAATCTAGTTTTCAAGCAGTTTAAGGTCAATACTTTACTGTTTATTATATAGTGTATTTAGAAATGTCTAGCATTGTTTTAATTATATATTAAAATGCTTATATTTTCTTTTTCTTTTTTTTTGCAAAATATTGTCTTTTCAAATCTGAGGTGACTTCACTAACTGAATGTGATTTGATGATTAGCAATGCCCGACCCATTACATAAACCCAAATTTGTCCTGTAAATAATAAAATAGGGACGTTAAGGCACAGAGATGAATAGCTTATATTCATGTTGTGCACAATACCCGTTTTCTCATGTTTCAGCCGCTTTTAGGGAGAACGAACTTCTGTGTACTTTTTAAATAATCATTTATACAGCAGCTTTCAACACACATTCCCACTTGGGAGCTACTTGATACAATCACAGCCTCATGCTGTTATCCACCCACCAGCTGGGCATTTATTACCTTGAAGTTATCAATTCGACATGTTTCATCATGCAGTGTGTGGTTGAATCGGTCACACAAAGATCAGCAGTACCTTGAAGAATGCTTTATCCACCTATTCTCCTACACAAATTAAAATGTAAATAGGGTTACGTTCAGCAAAAACTGATGTACCAACTAGTTAGCTTAAGGGCTTGGAACTTAATGAATTGTTGTATTGGATTAAAAAAAAACAACAACAGGTGTTCAGAAAAGAAAATGAGGGAAAAAAGCTGTAGAATCCTGCTTCTTGTGACAGCACAGTCAACAAATCATCAAAAAACACATTTATTTCATGGACACATTTCATTTTAAAATGACTGTTAGCTGCGTCTTTCATCAAATCCCCAAACAATTTAAACATCCTGTCCAGCAGTCATGACTTCCTATCATAGGTAGTTGTAATTGCATCAAAATTCATGTTCGTGAAATGTATCTAATTTAAATTTAATCTAATTTTATAATTTCTAAATCTTTCAGACAAAGTAGTAATCTTCTTGTTATTCTTTTGTATTATCTTGTGTTTCATATGTCTCTAATTCAAGCCTACAAGCGCTGTCAGTTTTATCGGGGGTTTCGCTGTTGCTGTATTATTATAAGCATCCTAAAATAACTCCCAATGAAAGAGTAGAAATCTGGCTCATGCTCAGTTACTAATGATTAGCCTGACGTCTTACAGATCACAAGAAACATTTCAGCATTTGGCCAGAGCTTGCCCTAAAGTAATTACTCTGTCTAACAAATAGATTTGATTTGCTATTGCACCCATATGCACACACAGTTGCGCACACATACTTATACACATGTACAGAAAAGTGGCACAGACACACACTTGAACATGCACATGTACACATACACACACACACACACAACTGTGTTGCCGTCAAATAAATGTGGCGGCACTCCTCGGGCCTAATAGTCTGGCTGTAATTAACATTGTCATAGTGATAATAGCCATTTATCCCTGATGCGCACACACACAGACACACACAGTCCAAACCTCTATCTTGTCTAGGCAGTTCGCCCAGCTGTCATCTCCCTCATCTGTTTTTCTCCCTCCCACCTTTCCTCCCCCTTCCCAACAGTATTTAGACCCCATGCTCTTTCTTTTCCTGTTTTCACATTTCCTTTTTTCTGAGCTATTCTCTTTCATTCTCCCCTTCTTCCAATTTCCTCTTACACATGTGCACTGTGCTTTTGCTTTTTCTCTTCACTCGTCCCATCAACTATCTTATTTCACACAATTCTTCATTTCACATGTTATATTGTCTTTTATTACCTTAACACAGTCTAACCAAATTACTTATGGATTTATGTTCATGCTGAAGTATAATATAGTCAGTTTATTTGCATGCTATTTTATTTTGGAAGTTACTCAAACTCATGCTTCCCATTTTGTTTTGCTCCCTGATTTCATTGGTTTTCCTGCCAGTTTGCCCATCACCTGTTACTTATTATCTGATCAGTTTTCCCAAAATACAATATATACTTCCTGCTGTTCCAACTTCGGTTGCCAGGTTGTTAATACTCTACTTTGTAGTCAACCATTCTTCATTGGTTTAAAGTCTTTTTGTTTTTTTCCCCATATATGTGTGTGGTTCTTACACCTATAAAGCAAGCTATATACAGGGTGGGCCATTTATATGGATACACCGTGATAAAATGGGAATGGTTGGTGATATTAAAGTCCTGTTTGTGGCACATTAGTATATGTGAGGGGGCAAACTCCTCAAGATGGGTGGTGACCATGGTGGCCATTTAGAAGTTGGCCATCTTGTGCCATGTGACACATCAAACTTATTGGTAATGTCACAAGAAAAGCAATGTTGTGCTTGGTTTCAACGTAACTTTATTCTTTCATGAGTTATTTACAAGTTTCTGACCACTTATAAAATGTGTTCAATGTGCTGCCCATTGTGTTGGATGGTCAATGCAACCCTCTTCTCCCACTCTTTACACATTGATAGCAACATCGCAGGAGAAATGCCAGCACAGGCATCCAGTATCTCTAGTTTCAGGTGCTGCACATCTCTTATCTTCACACCATAGACAATTGCCTTCAGATGATCCCAAAGATAAAAGTCTAAGGGGGTCAGATCAGGAGACATTGGGGGTCATTCAACTGGCCCACGACCACCAATCCACTTTCTAAGAAACTGTTCATCTAGGAATGTCTGTGAAGGTTCTCACTCATCCAGGTCATCGTAGTCAAAGGAGCTTGCAAAGAAAAGCGTCTGGACTTCTTTAAGTTGCTTGAAGACGTTTCACCTCTCATCCAAGAAGCTTCTTCAGTTCTAAGGTGAAATGGTGGGGAGTCCCAGATTTAAACCTAGTGGGAGTATCCCCCCCAAAGAGGGACAAAAGGACCCCCTCCTCTAATCGCCTGAGCCAAGGTGTGAAAATGGGTGTGGGTCCCAATCAGCCAGGGTTTCGGGTGAGCTCATTGTGAAACCTGGCCCCACCTTATCATGCGAATTCCTGAGGTCAGATAAGATAAGATAACCTTTATTAGTCCCACACGTGGGAAATTTGTTAGATGGCCCAGGATGTGAGTGGGCGTTAAGGATTATGGATTATAGATGGCAGACAGTTGGTGTCGTAAACCACCGCCTCTGTTCAAAGACGGTCGCTCACAGTGGACATAGATGGCTTCTTTCACTCCTCTTTCAAACTATCTGTCCTTTCTGTCCAAAATGTGAACATTGGCATCCTCGAAAGAGTGTCCTTTATCCTTAAGATGCAGATGGACTGCTGAGTCTCTTCTATGTTGTGCCATACGCTTGTGAAGTGGCTGTTTGGTCTCTCCAATGTAGAGGTCTGGGCATTCCTCACTACACTGTACAGCATACACCACATTGTTAAGTTTGTGTTTTGGCGTTTTGTCTTTCGGGTGAACCAGTTTTTGTCTGAGCATGTTGCTGGGTCTGAAATGCACCAGGATGTCATGCTTGGAGAAAACTCTCCTGAGTTTTTCTGATACACCGGCTATATAGGGCATGACAATGTTGTTGCTTCTGTCTTGCTTGTCCTCCCTCGCTGGTGTCTGATCTTCTTTTCTGTGCCTCTTTGCTGACTTTATGAATGCCCAATTAGGATAACCACATGTTTTGAGTGCTTCCTTTACATGTGTGTGTTCCTTCTTTTTTCCTTCAGGCTTAGAGCGAACATGTTCTGCCCAGTGGTGTAGGGTCCTAATTAGTCCAAGTTTGTGTTCCAGAGGGTGATGGGAGTCAAAGGGGAGGTACTGGTGCGTGTGTGTGGGCTTCCGATAAACTTCGATGTTGAGGTTGCCATTCTCTTCAATGTGCACAGCGCAGTCCAGGAAGCTTCTCGGATGAGAGGTGAAACGTCTTCAAGCAACTTAAAGAAGTGCAGACACTTTTCTTTGCAAGCTCCTTTGACTTCATCTAGGAATGCTCGGACCTGGCACCCATAAAACTCCCAGAGACCAGCCATTTGGCTTTTCTACCTATAAAACCCGGCATTTATAATGGCATTTATTGCAATTGTCATCTTGCGGGGGGTTACCAGGGTTCCATCTCTAAATGACTGCTGGTCAGCAAACCTGGGAAACCCACAGATAATTGGAACTATGGCACGAAACCGCTTCCAAGACATCATGCAACACCTACGCTTTGATGACAAGTCCACCCGCAGTGATCGAGCAAAGACTGATAAGTTCGCTGCAATTTCCAGTGTGTGGGGATCATTTGTCACCAACTGCATCACGTGCTACAACCCTGGTCTACATATCACCGTTGATGAACAGCTTTTCCCATAAAAGACTCGGTGCTGTTTCCTGCAGTATATTGCAAGTAAACCTGACAAGTTTTGGGACACAAACACACAAATGCAAGAACAATCATGCCGAACAATCGTGCGATGTGTTCACTGCAACAGATACACATGTGGTAAATGCAGACTACAGATACCATGGCAGTGCCAGGATTGTGAGTGATTGCTGAAAATGTTGAAATGTACTCACTCACTTTTTATTATTATTTGTAAATATGTGTACAAATGGTTGTTTTTTTTGTACTGTTTTTATCAATAAATCTCAGCAACAAAGGACATACACCCATGTGTGTTGATTTCTCCCTAAGATGGCAAACTGAAACACTCCAAGTTGGTGACTTTTGGAGATTTATTTCCCTGGATGATTGAGAATGCATCAAGATGAAACACAAAAGGAAGTGCACAGCTTTTAGCAGCTCCCCCACGCCCTCAATCACACACCCCCACTCCCCTCCCTCCAGAATTCCCAGGTAACAACCTAATATACATATGAATGACTAGCCAATTTAGCTTCCACTTGGCTGAAGCTAAAGCTTAGCTAAAAGCCTACCAGCCATTTGGCTGCTCTCGGGTTTTATAGGTAGAAAGGTAGAAGCCTGGCTTTGATAATGTGGTGGTGCACCATCTTGCTGGAAAAACTCAGGGAACGGGCCAGCTTCAGTGCATAAAGAGGGAAACACATCATCATGTAGCAATTTCAAATATCCAGTGGCCTTGAGGATTCCATTGATGAAGAATGGAGCCACTATCATTGTACCCCATATACCACACCAAACCATCACTTTTGTTGTTCCAACAGTCTTGGAGGGATCCATCCAATGTGGGTCAGTGTCAGACCAATAGCAGGGGTTTTGTTTGTTAACTTCACCATTCACATAAAAGTTTGCCTCATCACTGAACAAAATCTTCTGCGTGAACTGATGGTCCTGTTCCAATTTTTGTTTTGCTCATTCTGCAAATTCTGTGCGCCGATCTGGGTCATCCTCGTTGAGATGCTTCAGTAGCTGGAGTTTGTAAGGGTGCCATTTGTGAGTAGCTAATATCTGCCGAAGGGATGTTCGACTAATGCCACTCTCCAGTGACATGCGGCGAGTGCTACGCTGTGGGCTCTTGCTGAATGAAGCTAGGACAGCCACTGATGTTTCTTCATTAGTGACAGTTTTCTTGCGTCCACATTTTGACAAGTCCAACACTGAACCAGTTTCACGAAATTTAGCAAGCAATTCGCTAACTGTAGCATGGGAGATGGGTGGTCTCGTAGGGTGTCTTGCATTGAAATCTGCTGCAATGACCCGGTTACTGCGTTCACCAGATATCAACACAATTTCAATCCTCTCCTCACGTGTTAACCTCTTCGACATGTCAATGGCTGTGAACAAAGAGAAACTTGTAAATAACTCATGAAAGAATAAAGTTACGTTGAAACCAAGCACACCATTGTTTTTCTTGTGACATTACCAATAAGTTTGATGTGCCACATGGCCCTCTTCCTATTGAAAAAACAAAAGTTGTATCCAAGATGGACGACTTCTAAATGGCCACCATGGTCACCACCCATCTTGAGGAGTTTGCCCCCTCACATATACTAATGTGCCACAAACGGGACTTTAATATCACCAACCATTCCCATTTTATTACGGTGTATCCATATAAATGGCCCACCCGGTATATACTTCTATACTTCTGGAATTGAGTTTAAATAAAAAAAAAAACAATGTGATAAATGAGGAAGACTGTATTACCTCTTGGGGGAAGCCATAGTTTTAAAGAAAAGAAATGATAGCATTACATTCTGTTTCTTTACCTTTCAAATGCTTTAGCTTTCAGCTGTAAAAGGGTGATGGGATATTGTTGTCACCCTGTTGGAAGGGTGAGCTGGGAGGTGATTTGGACACCCAGGTGACGTATGATTTACGTTAGATGCATCTACTAAAAATCCGGATGTGTTTGAATTTCAGTGGTCACGTTTTCTGAAAATCTTGTAAATGCGATAACTGTAGAACAATGTGATGCAAGGATCTAGACATTCAGAACTTCTACTAAAAATCTTGGATGTGTTTGAATCTCATTAACCATAAGGTCTAGGCTAGAGGTCACGGTTTACTGAAAATCTTGTTAATCCAATAACTCAAGAAAGAAGTCTCATGGGATTTTCCAATTTATGCCATAGGTGCATCTACTAAAAATCATGGATGAGTTCGAATTTCAGTGACCTTGAACCCAATGTCAAGGTGGCCATTTTTGAAATAACAAATTTGACAATTCTAAAATCAGAGTCATCTCACTTTCTGTTATTGTTTGATCATAGTTTAAAAAAAAACAACTTCATGATGGGAAGTGGAACTTGCACTCTCCTCAATTTGCAGAGGAAGTAGAGGTGAGTTTGAGCCTTTTTAGCTGGTGATGAGGTGTTTTTGGAATAGGAGAGGTCCACATAGATGTGCACCCCCTGGAACTTGGGGTTGCTCACTCTCACCACAACAGCATTGTTTGTGGTCAGTGGGGGTGCTGTGAATGATGTTTACCACAATATCTTTGGTCTTTTCTACCTTCAGCAAGAGATTGCTTTTTACATTAGTTTGCTTGCTGTAGTTTGCTTCATGATGAGGCACCCTACAGTTGTGTTTCCCACAAACTTTAATATGTGATTGATGTGACTGTCAGAGTTTGATAGTTTTGGAGGTGTTACTGCCAACCAGCACAGTTTGTGGCCTCCCTATGAGAAAGTCTTGTACCCAATTACAGAGAGAGATCTTGAGTCCCAAGTGGCTGTGTCTAGGCATTAGCTGCTTGGGAATGATTGTGTTGAATGTTGCACTGAAATCTAAGTACAGCATCCACACACATTAATTCTCCAGATGGTTGAGGGCAGGATGGAAAGCAGTGGAGATGGTGTCATCTTTTGACCTATAGGCAAACTGAAGCTGATCCTGGGAGGGAGCCTGGACTTGATGTACTGCATGACCAGCCACTCGAAATACTTTGTGATGAAGGAAATAAGTGTTACGGGCCAATAGTCATTTTAACTAGATGCGAAGGGCTTCTCTGGTTCTGGTATTATGGTTGTGGCGTTGAGACATATGGGGACAACAGCTTGGCTTAGAGACACACTGAAGATGTCAGTGAAGACACACTTTCCCACTCACACTTTCCGATCCGATACCAAGTAATATTCAGGGTGGTATCGATGATAGTGATCCGATACCTTGTACAAAAATTAATTTTATTCATTGTATCTCAAATTATAGCATCATAATGATTACAGGACATCAGATTACTTGTTCTTATCACTTAATAATGCAGAGTTCATCATATAGAAATAAAAAAATCTGAAGTTACGCTCCTCATATTCTGTGATATGATTTACTCTGCGTTTGACAAGGTTAGTGATGTTGCCACAACCATACATGCCAACCCTGCTGATTTTTCCGGGAGAATCCCGAATTTCAGTGCCCCTCCCGAAAATCTCCTGGAGCCACCATTCTCCCGAATTTCTCCCGATTTTCCAACCGGACAACCAAATTGAAAAACCATATCACAGAATTCATAGGCCCAATTCCAGTTTCCAACAATGGCGGCAGCTACTTAGTTTTAATATTACTCTTATTTCTCTTTCTGGGTTGCAAAAAGACTTTTAACATATTTTTCAGGTGAGAATGTAGCTGTGTAAACTTCAAACATCTGAGCCAACTGACACATCGTTTTCAAACCCCCGCGGTCTTTCACTACTCGGGTTAAACATGATATATAAGTCACTTTGATAACTTAAAAATTTTATTTATTTGTGAGTAAATCAGTTTGGCTGAGATTAAAGTTATTAGATTAGATTAAATGAAACTTTATTAATCCCTCGGGAGGGTTCCTCCGGGGTTTTCACACAGCTGAATAAACAGAAAATGATTAAGCAGAAGTGTGAGACGGTCGAGAGTTTACGTCAGTGCCCGGTTATATTTTAGATAAATGTCTATTTTAGATAAATTTTAGATTTCATCAAAGAGATGACAGAAGTAGAAAAATATAACTGATAAATGCAAAGCAGTGCTAAATATGATGGGACCGTCAATTTTCAACTAACAACTCATATAGATATTGAAAATAAGACATTGATGTATGACAGCAACATAGATCCTGATTGTAATTTCTTCAACAATAAGACAAATGAATGCAATTATTATACAAATGAGCAACTTAAAAAGGAATTCAAGGTAGAACAGGGTATAACAATGGTTCACTTTAATAGTCGAAGCTTATATGTAAACTTTCAATCCATCAAAGACTACATAACACAGTTTGAACAGCCATTCAATGTGATAGCCATATCGGAGACCTGGATAACTCCTGGAAAAGAAGACTTTAAAATAAATGGATATGAATTCCTTCATGTAGACAGGATCAACAAGAAAGGAGGTGGGGTGGCACTTTACATTGATAAAAACCTAAAGTACAAAAGAATGGGAAGAATGACAACTGTTATTGATGGAGTGATGGAATGTTTATCAGTGGAAATAAGTATGGAAAAAAGGAAAAACCTAATTGTCAGTTGTATATATAGAACACCAGGATCTAAGATTGAGATATTTAAGGATAATATGGAGGACTTATTTACAAATATAAATCAGAAAAGAATGTTTATTTGTGGGGACTTTAATATTGACTTATTGAATCCAAATCATAATAAGAGTACAGAACAATTTATTGATTCCATGTACAGCATCGGTTTATTTCCACTGATAACAAGACTGACCAGAATAACATCTCATTGTGCAACTCTATTAGATAATATATTTACAAATATAATAGAAGGAAAGATAAAAAGTGGGCTGTTAATCAATAATATAAGTGACCATTTACCAGTCTTTGCATCTTATAATTGCCATTATAAAGTGAACAACGATGGACATAAGATTATTTACAAAAGAATAAGAACAGAGAAGACATTAAATTGTCTTAGAAATGAACTTTTAAGGCAAGATTGGAATATTATATATGAACAAACAGAAGTTAATAAAGCTTACGAAGGATTTTTAAGAACATTTAACACATTGCTTGATAAAAACTGCACAGTAATTGAAATCAATAGGAAACACAACTATGCAGGAAGACCATGGATGACAAAAGGACTACAAAATGCCAGCAAAAAAAAGAATACCCTATATCGAGAATTCATAAAAAAAAGAACAATAGAAACTGAAATGAAGTATAAAACTTACAAAAATAAATTAACTAATATAATGAGATCCTGTAAAAGAGAGTATTACATTAAAAGGTTAGAACACAATAAAGATAACACAAGAGATATATGGAATGTATTGAACAGAATAATCAAAAATGAATCAAGGAATAATGATTACCCTGGGTACTTTATAGAAGGGACAAGAAGTATTAATAACATGGAAGAGATAGTAAATGGCTTTAATGAATTCTTCGTAAACATAGGGCCAAAACTGGCAGAAGAAATAAAGGTTGATGGAATAGAAAGGGACACTGGTGAAAATATTGAAAGGAATAGTAGCTCAATGTTTTTAAGAGCAGTGGAAGAGAAAGAGATTTATGACATAGTTAGAGGACTTAAGAGCAAAACCAGTACAGACTGGAATGATATTGATATGGTAACAGTAAAGACAGTTATTGATGGTATTGTAAAACCATTAAAATATATATTCAACTTGTCGTTTCAAACAGGAGTTTTTCCACAAAAAATGAAAGTTGCTTAAGTTATTCCCATTTACAAAACCGGTGAAAGGCATCATTTTACAAACTATAGACCAGTGTCAATACTCTCCCAGTTCTCTAAGATACTGGAAAAACTCTTCATAAAAAGATTTGACAGTTTTGTGGAAAAATATGAATTAATGACAGATAGTCAGTATGGGTTCAGAAGCAACAGATCAACAGCTTTGGCACTGATAGATTTAATGGAAAAGATAACGGAATGTATGGATAATAAGAGGTATGCGCTCGGAGTTTTCTTAGATCTAAAGAAGGCGTTTGATACTGTTAATCATGAAATTCTATTAAAAAAAACTGGAAAAGTACGGGTTTAGGGGAGTGGTTTTAGAATGGTTAAAAAGCTATGTAGGGAATAGGCAACAATATGTACAAATAAATGAATATAAATCTAATTTGATGGATATAGCTTGTGGAGTACCTCAAGGCTCAGTACTGGGTCCAAAAATGTTTATTATGTACTTAAATGATATCTGCAGAGTATCGGAGATTTTAAAGTTTGTAATATTTGCAGATGACACAAATATACTGTGTTCAGGTGTGGAATTGCCACAGGTTTTGGGGATGATCACACAGGAATTAATGATATTAACGAAGTGGTTTGATATAAATAAATTATCATTGAATCTAGATAAAACCAAATTCATGTTATTTGGAAACCAAAAGAAAAACATCAAAGTAGAAATATGTTTTGATAATGTATATTTAGAAAGAGTAAATGAAATAAAATTTCTTGGGGTGATCATTGACCACAAGCTCTGTTGGAAGCCACACATTACTTATGTTCGGGGGAAATTGGCACGGGGCATTGCCGTCCTGGGGAAAGCAAAGCATATGTTGGATCAGAAAGCACTGCACATTTTATACTGTGCTTTACTACTGCCATATATGAGCTACTGTGTAGAGGTCTGGGGAAACACATTCAAAAGTAACACACAAACAATAACTATAATACAGAAAAGGGCCATTAGATTAATAAATAATGTGGAGTACAGGGACCATACAAATGCACTCTTTGTCAAAATGCAAGCTATTAAATTCCAAGACTTGGTGAAGCTTAAAACAGCGCAAATAATGTATAAAGTAAGAAATAAATTGATTCCAAAAGAAATCTGTAAATTGTTCATAGAAAAAGAAGGTGGGTATAACTTAAGAGGGAAATGGAATTTAAAAATACAAAGTACTAGAACAACTTTAAGAACTACAGGG
Organism: Aulonocara stuartgranti; assembly: GCF_965226115.1. NCBI lineage: Eukaryota > Metazoa > Chordata > Actinopteri > Cichliformes > Cichlidae > Aulonocara > Aulonocara stuartgranti. The sequence goes on along the minus strand of NC_138948.1, from coordinate 10,054,976 downwards.
AGTGCAGAATTATTAGGCAAGTTGTATTTTTGAGGAATAATGTTATTATTGAACAACAACCATGTTCTCAATGAACCCAAAAAACTCATTAATATCAAAGCTGAATGATTTGGAAGTAGTTTTTAGTTTGTTTTTAGTTTTAGCTATTTTAGGGGGATATCTGTGTGTGCAGGTGACTATTACTGTGCATAATTATTAGGCAACTTAACAAAAAATAAATATATACCCATTTCAATTATTTATTTTTACCAGTGAAACCAATATAACATCTCCACATTCACAAATATACATTTCTGACATTCAAAAACAAAACAAAAACAAATCAGCGACCAATATAGCCACCTTTCTTTGCAAGGACACTCAAAAGCCTGCCATCCATGGATTCTGTCAGTGTTTTGATCTGTTCACCATCAACATTGCGTGCAGCAGCAACCACAGCCTCTCAGACACTGTTCAGAGAGGTGTACTGTTTTCCCTCCTTGTAAATCTCACATTTGATGATGGACCACAGGTTCTCAATGGGGTTCAGATCAGGTGAACAAGGAGGCCATGTCATTAGTTTTTCTTCTTTTATACCCTTTCTTGCCAGCCACGCTGTGGAGTACTTGGACGCGTGTGATGGAGCATTGTCCTGCATGAAAATCATGTTTTTCTTGAAGGATGCAGACTTCTTCCTGTACCACTGCTTGAAGGTGTCTTCCAGAAAGCCGCTGCATGAGTATTTTGTCCACTGGACAAAATACTCATGCAGCGGCTTTCTGGAAGACACCTTCTTCAAGCAGTATTTTGTCCAGTGGACAAAATACTCATTTGCCTAATAATTCTGCACTCCCTGTATGTCTATCTCAATTGCAGGAGTTAAATTATGGAACAGTCTAACAGAAGAAATAAAAGACAGTAAAAACATAAAACAGTTTAAAGTAAAATATAAAAACCTAATTTTAAATAATTATAAGAATGAAGAAAACGAGGTTAACCCAGGACGGTAATGTTGCTGGTAATGGTGTTGCGGTTCTTTTTCGGTTTTTTTGTTTTCGTTTGTTTGTTTTTCCATAACTTGTGTATCTGCAAATATACACATTCTGTATTTTTCATATGAAAGAAACTATACTGTGGTGGGGCTTGCTAATTTCTTGTTTTTGATTTATGTATGTTTTGCTTTGTTTTGCTTTACTTCATATGTTTCATATGTTGTTTGTTTAATTTAAGACAAAAAAAAAGAATTAAATGAATGAGAGGTAAAACTTGAGGGGGTAGGGACAAATAAGTAAATACTTCAGCCTATTCCTTTTCAAACAAATAATGGAATGATATTTTGTAATGATTGTGAAGGTACATGTTTGAAATGTTTGAAATAAAAATGAACTGAACTGAACTGAGATAGCAAGGAGCAGAGGTCTCAAGGTTGGAAAGTATGTCCACAACAGCTCACGTTTTTGCCACATGTATCACAAACCACGTCTCAGCTGTTTGTGGAGGTAAAATAAGTCCGCACATGACTCCCATTACGCTCAGCCATTGTTGTGAGTGCGCACGCCAAGGGGCTGCAAGACTTTTATACAGCCGTATTTCGCACACGACTATGAAAGCCGGAAGAGGAAGTAGTTCCTTTGAATGTAGACAATAAGAAAGTTATAGTTTCTTTCCACTGTGTTCCTGTTAATGATAAACTATAAATTTACCCTAAATTACTAAAATATCGATATTTTAATGTGAGAATCGATTCTAGAACATAAATGATTGGTATCGGAGGAATCGATATTTCAGGATCGATCCGCACATCACTATTAGTGATGCCTTGGTCAAGATCTGGGAGGAGACTCCCAGGACACTATCCATCATCTTAGTCAGGGCATTTCCTTCACGTTGTCAGCCATGCATAAAAGCAGATGGGGGGTGGGGGGCATACAAACTAATGATTTGCACTACCATTTTGAATTGCTGCAATGACATTTTGGCAAAGTGGACTGGCCTCTTTGGATTAACAAGAGAGAGCGAGGAGGCTCTTAAGGACTGTTTTGAGTCGACTGTGTGGGAGGTGATCTGTGACGACCATGGAGAGGACATCGACAGCCTTACTACATGCATTACTGACTATATTAATTTCTGTGTGGATAACACCGTACCTACCAGGACTGTACAGTGTTTCTCCAACAACAAACCTTGGATTACCCCAGAAATTAAAGCTGTCCTCAAGCAGAAGAGGAGGGCCTTCAAATCCAAAGACAAAGAGGAGTTGAAAAGGGTGCAGAGAGAGTTGAGGGGACTGATAAGGAATGGGAAGGACAGCTACAGGCAGAAGATGGAGAACCAGCTTCAACAAAACAACGTTGATGAAGTCTGGAGAGGCCTCAGAACCATCTCAGGCCACAAACAGCAGAACTCTCTGCCTGGGAGGGATGTGAGGTGGGCAAATGAACTGAATCATTTCTTCAACAGATTTGATTCAACCATGAGACAGTCTACAACATCGGCTGCAGACTCACCCACCCCCACTGCTGCTGTTCCACCTCTGACACCTCAGACACTTCACACCTCCTCTATTCACCCTGCTCACTCCTCCCCACCCCCAACAACAGCATCCAATACACACTCAACACAAGGCTCCAGCCTGTCTCTCTCAACCACCCAGGTTAGGAGGGAACTGAGGAGGATTAATGGCAAGAAGGCAGCGGGTCCAGATGGCATCAGCTCGAGGGTCGTCAGGTCCTGCGCGGACCAACTGTGTGGGGTGATGGAGCACCTCTTCAACCTGAGCCTGAGGTTGGGAAGAGTCCCACAGCTCTGGAAAACCTCCTGTGTTGTACCAGTGCCAAAGACTTCACGCCCCAAGGACCTCAACAGCTACAGGCCGGTGGCTCTGACATCCCACCTGATGAAGACCCTGGAGCGGTTGGTCCTGGCTCAGCTTTGGCGCCTAACAAGCTCATCACTGGACCCACTTCAGTTTGCCTACCAGCCTGGCATTGGAGCGGATGATGCCGTCATTCACCTCCTACATCGTTCCCTCGCTCACCTGGAGACCGCTGGAAGCACTGTGAGAATCATGTTCTTTGATTTCTCCAGTGCCTTCAACACCATTCTTCCCTCGGTTCTGAAGGACAAGCTGGAGAACTCTGGAGTGGACCATCACCTCACTACCTGGATTTTGGACTACCTCACCGACCGACCACAGTATGTGAGGACTCAGGGCTGTGTGTCGGACAGGGTCGTCTGCAGTACGGGGGCCCCACAGGGAACGGTTCTGGCTCCGTTCCTCTTCACCATCTACACTGCAGACTTCTCCCACAATTCCACCCAGTGCTTCCTGCAGAAGTTCTCTGATGACTCTGCAATAGTCGGCCTCATCACTGATGGGGACGACAAGGAGTACAGAGGACTGACTCAAGACTTTGTGGACTGGTGCCAGCTGAACTACCTCCAGATCAACGCCAGTAAAACCAAGGAGCTGGTGGTAGACTTCCGCAGGCACAAGCATTCTCCACTGCAACCACTGAACATCCAGGGTATGGACATTGAGGCTGTGGACAGCTACAGGTACCTTGGTGTTCATCTGAACAACAGACTGGACTGGACTCATAACTCAGACGCCCTCTACAGGAAAGGGCAGAGCAGGTTGTACCTGCTGCGGAGACTCAGGTCGTTTGGGGTGGAGGGCCCACTCCTGAAGACCTTCTATGACTCTGTGGTGGCTTCTGCTATCTTTTATGGTGTGGTCTGCTGGGGCGGCAGCATCTCTGCTGGGGACAGGAAGAGACTGAACAGGGTGATCCGAAGGGCCAGCTCTGTTCTAGGATGCCCTCTGGACCCAGTGGAGGTGGTGAGTGACAGGAGAACGGCGGCTAAGCTGTCATCCCTGTTGGACAACATCTCCCACCCCATGCAGCAGACTGTGACAGCACTGAGCAGCTCCTTCAGTGGGAGACTGCGGCACCCACGGTGTGGGACGGAGAGATTTCGCAGGTCTTTCCTCCCCACTGCTGTCAGACTCCACAACAAAGACTTTAACTGAACAAACACACACATCCACACATGTGCAATAACACTAAGTGCAATAATCCTTTCTGGCATCGTTGTATTTTTACTCAGATGTATATAGCATTCGTATTCTATTTTTATCTTATTGTATATTTTTATTCTATTTTATTCTACTGTATATAGTATATTATTTTATTCTATTCTGTACAGCTGTGTACTGTATTTATTCTTATTGTATTCTAATTTTTGCGTCATAACTTTTGCACTGTCCACTTCCTGCTGTGACAAAACAAATTTCCCACGTGTGGGACTAATAAAGGTTATCTTATCTTATCTTAAGCTGATATAGATACATAGATAGGTGTGTGTGTGTGTGTGTGTGTGTGTGCGTGTGTGTGCGTGTGTTAAACTATATATGTATATTGTAACTGATTTGAATTAGTAGAATTAGTGTGAAAATAAAAAAAGTAGAAATATCCTTAGTATATATAATTAAATGTGAGTAAAGAATATTAATATTATCCACGTGTGAAAATTAATTTAAGTAGTTACATGTAAAATACCCCGTAAAGCAATACATACACAGACATGAAAACAAATAGAAATGAGCAAAAAGACATGCACGCACGCACGCACGCACACACACACACACACACACACACACACACACAGAATGTCATACCGTTGATGTGTTTAATGGGTCTGTAGTAAATTGCAGCTAAGTGCCTTCAACAAATTTTCCTTCAGCAGCTGAGCCTTGACACACAGTGCATGTGTGTAAGCTCACATTGTTATGCTGAAAATACTTGGCTGGTGGCAGGAATGACGTAATAAATTGGAACTATATATATATATATATATACACACACACACACACACACACACACACACACACACACACACACGTATATAGTATCGGTAGATTTGTAGACACCTTGTCAAACACAGAGCAGAGATGTCAAATACCTTGTCATTTATATATATATATGTATATATACATATGTGTGTGTGTGTGTCACCATAGATATGTACAAACTATAAATGTTTCTAGAAAGAGTATATAAACCAAATTCCAGTGCAGCAAAACAACTTCAAAGAACCTCAATTAATGTACAAACCCTGTCTTGACAATGGCATTGGAGCAGAAATATGTTAAACACTAGATTTGCACACATGCACGCCTTTAATGACTTTAATGCTTAATTAACGCTGTATATGTATATATGTATTAAACAGTGTACAGGGTTGTATGACCTAAAATTTGTTTTACTAGCCTTCTGCTGTGGGATTTCGGTGTAGACGCATACATGCATGCAATATCGGCTTTCTGCTTTTCGGCCTTCTGAACTCTGGATGCATAAATATGTACAATAGCAAAAAAAATCTTTTCAGTCTTTCTCTGTTTTCTTTTGTACCACACTTTTTTATATCACAGCAAATATCAAGATGAACAGCGTGGGACTTTTACAGTGACAAATAACAACTGAACATTGATCATGATGGTCTTTGATGATTAAGTGCAACTTCATTGCTCTGACTAAACCAACGCAATTGTTTCTCTGTTGTATTTGTGCAAATACATACACGGAGGAATGAAATTCAATGATTGTATAATGACATGGGAATAGGGTCTGGATCAAATAACATTTGTTAATGGGGATATTGGGTACCTTCCTGATTAAAAGGCCAATTACTCCATTAACTATTCATCCTTTTAACTAAATGACTCATGTCAATAAATGGGATGCCTTTAATGCATTTTTGGGCCATTTGGTTGTTTGCTTTTAGTAAAGCACATGCTTGGTTTGGCCCAAATGTGTCAATATGTGCCTAGCTTTGTAAGTGTGTGCCATGTATTTAATATAGCCAAAGGGCTATAGGCTGATTAAATGACTGCTTTGAATTTAAAACAGTGTCCTGTTGCTTTGGGTATAGAAGAAATTCTATCATGTCTTAGTGTGTTAACATCATTCAGTTTAATGTATTCAAACTCAGAAAGTCATGGATGGCTAGCCCTCATTTGCAATCATGTGACATGATTTTGTTTTTTCATTTTTACAGGTAAAGGCACCAAACACAGTCTGTTTTCTTTATACTGATAAAATTGTTCCTTCAAAATAAAAGAACAAGTAGACTTGCTGCAGAACCCTTTCTTACTCTTCTAGTAAAATGGACTGTAGTGTATGATGCATTTATTTCCCAAAAATAGAAATTTAAATTCTTTAAGGGCAGTAGCAGAAGGAACGGGGTGGGTGAGGGTGGGGGATGGGGGTGGATGGGACTTATGCCACAGGGTTTGCAAGACTGTGGTTAGAGGTCAAAAAAAGTGCAAACGGATGACAAGAGTTGTATATGTTCCAAAAATGTCCCCCAAATAAGAAACTTGACAATTTAAGAAATGAAGAGAATAGCAGATAGGGTAGATATGTTGTCATTTATATGTGTGTTTTTAAGCATGTGTTAATATCTTTGTGTTAATTGTTTGTCTGTATTTTCATTTTGATGGAAAGAAATTCTGGTATTTTATGTGCGAGTGTGTGTAAAAAGGAGAGAGACGGAAAGAGAGTGGGTGAAGATCAGCAGAGGAGAAGTAAGGAGAGTCAGAAAGAGAAATGCTTACAAACCCATATTGTAAGTTGGAATTGAATTTATACAGAAGAGCAAAATGCTCACATTTTTTACTGTGTCAACTATTTTGCTCTTTGTGTGTGTGTGTTACTGATGGGTGGTCTCGCTCTAGTTGCTTCACTTGAAGTTGCACATTCTCACACGCATGCATGCATGGCTAAACTTTGCTGAGGAGGGAGGCCGTTCCCTAGACTTTATTTTTTCTTTGTAACATGCACATACAAACATATTTGTCAGTGCATAGGTTTAAGTGCACACACACACACACACACACACACAGTCTCTTGCTCCCTCTTGCCAAATATGTGTATATATGTGTACATGAGTGAGACTCTTATGCATAAACAGACACACATACCCATGCACAGGTGTTGTCAGGAACCTACATGAAATCACACAAAAACGCATTCATTCATACATACAAATACTTGCCACATTTACCACCCATTCACACACTTGCTCTGAGCTTATCTCAGTGCAGTGTGCAGCGGCTTTTGAAGGCAGTAGGGGAGCCAGTTGTTGACGAGCCACTTAATAATTCCCATGGACAGGCATGAAATTCTTTCCTTTTCTTTCTCTGGCTCTTTTTCTGTCTCCTTTACAGTTGCTCTAATATCCCTCTTCGTGTTATGTTTTATCTGCTAATTTTCACATTCTCTATTTTCTGAAAATTTGTTCTCATTCATTCATTTTTCTGTTTTCTCTATTTTTGCATCTTTTTACTTTTTGTTCTGACAAAATTTCTTTTGAAAAATGTATGGACTATATTTTTTGTCAAAAACACAGTGTCCAACAGTGCTGTTTCATATTGCAGATTGCATAATGACCAGGTAAGGGTTTTTTTTCTGTTTGAGGTCTTTCTTCCCCATACACGCTCTGAAATGATACCTTCAATCTCTTTCTGTTTCTGGAGAGAGGAAATCCAATGAGTAAGGCTCTTTTTTTGCTGACACATTGTTAAGTTTAGTTTGAGTTTGGTGGTATGTAATGGTGACTATATATGTTATGACATGTCCTTATACTCTCAAAAAGAATGAAAAGCTTTAGCCTTATCCTGCCAATTCTATTTCTTTCAATAGCTTTCACACAGACCAAGAGAAATTTTACAAACCCTTATCACTCCAGTCAGTTTGAGACACTAATAGCAGATGCAGCAGATGCAGCAATAGTTCCCATGTCATCAAAACACATATTCATGAATAGAACAAACACTATAAGATATTTGCATAATGCAGAGCTAGCTTAGCTCGCCCTCAAACAAAGAATGAGTATTCTCACTTAACTCGTAATTTCTGTTTCTGCTAAGCTAAAAATACAGGTGAAAATTCAAACACCTCCACGGACAGTGGAACTGAAGACCCGGTGGATTTGTTTCATTTATGATGGCAATAGGAAAATCCTTAGCATATTGCACAGCCAGTGAGACTAAAATTAGCATGAGATTTAATTGTATAGATACAGGACAGAGGTTTGTCAAAATGTTAATGCTCAGGGAAAATTAAACTCAGGTCAGTTTGATACTGTATGTAACAAAGGATTAAATCATTTCAAAAATCTTGAAATTTGAAAGTCACTAGTAAAATATAGTTAAATAAAGAGTAAAGCACTTTTCTTTCTCTGAAATTACATAATGCTTTATAAGGTATCAACTACCTAAAATACGCATTAAAATGTCTGTTTGGAAAGACTGGGAGTCAACTTGTGCCAGATTTTCCGTGACTTCTTATTTCTCAAGATGTCCACTTCTTAACTATCCTAGTAAGGTAAACTTTAAAAACATCAAATATTTTTACAGGATAATGTGAATAACTGGCTTTATTTCTATACCATAGCTGGATATTCGTCTAGAAGATGCACGCACACATAATTGTGACTGTGCCAAATCAAATAACTGTATCATAGCCTTGCTCTAAGTTTAACTGTTTCATCATCATTCAAATGTTGGCAAGTCCCGTTTTTGTGCCTATAGTATAAAAAGCAGAGATATAAACGTAGTATTTATGGCACTACTGTGGCGAGTGCCTCAGGATACTGCACACATTTTATCATACATATATATAGACATACAGAAAAACAGACACATTATCTACTGTTCTGGTTATTTTATAAAGCCCATCTGCTGCTTCTTCCACCTCAGGGCAGATAAAGAATATTATTGCTGGTTACCTGTGCGTAAACAGTGTTTTTATTAAATGGGATTGTGTGTGGATCAGAAGTCCTATTCGTGTGTGTGTGTGTGTGTGTGTGTGTGTGTGTGTGACATCTTATTCTACTTATTTAGTTGCACTTATTTTCGATACAGTACACAGAATTTGCCTCTGAGCTTGAAACTGTTTCTGAGCAATGTTGTTCCTTTATAGTGAATAAAATGGCCTAAACTAAATATCAGAGATTTATTCTCTGTTTCTTCTTCATCTTCTCTGCTGGCATCATGTATATTGAGCTTAATTACACTGGTGTCAAATTACAGACACATATACATACTTCCCATCCAGACACAGGGGCACAGAACAGTACTCTGTAATCAGGCTCGTATGTGTGTGTGTGTGTGTGTTGGTGGTGATAAATGCCCCCTTGGAAACTCAATGCCAAATAATCAAGATTGACACTGGCACACAGTGTTCTGAGGTGTGCATGTATGCTGGTTTGTTTGTACTATTTTTATTCAAAGGATTTAATCAAATGTAATCATGCTGATTACAATAATCACAAGGTTTATAATCACCTTTTCCCCTCTCTCTCTCTTCCTTTTAAAAACTCTCCATCGTCTCCACACAGTGGTTCTTCCTCTTTCTCCTCCTGCATCTTTCACCATCATCAGTAAAGTCTTACTTTTCATGTACTTTGAGTATAGCATGTCAAAGTTTGGGTGGGAGTTTAGTTTGAAGCTCTGATAATGCCTGGTGGCTTATTATTAACACCGGCATAAATTTCAGGTTTCCCCAGCATATCATCTCAGCTGTCTAATTGAAAGACAGTGCTGTGCTGGGTCTTATCCTGTATATTAAAAGTAGATAAAAATAATGTGGAAACACATGCACACATGTTAAATCCACACAGAAAGCCCCAGAGTCGAACCTTGGAGCTTCTTGCTGAGGGCAGTGCTAGCTCTTTCATCTCAAGTTTCAACAAAATTATTTGAGAAAAATGACATTTGATGTAATTTAAAATGTCGAATGATTTTATATATATATATATATATATATATATATATATATATAAATATATATATTCCTGCATGTACCAACCGCCAACTATATCGAGCGACATGAACTTCAGGGCTCATGAAATTTTTTTTCCTTCCCTCTACAGGACACAGAGATTGTGAATACAGCCATTCTAACCGGTCGACATGTTGCAGTGCCAATCAAAGTGGTTACTGTGGAAAGCGATGGGCAGGTGAGGGAGGTGGACGACTCTATCACCTGCAGCTCAACAGATGTGGATGTGGTTAAGGTAAGCATCCATAATAAGCACAGTGAAATGCTCATGTGTAAATTATAGAAATAGTTTTATGTAATAAACTTCACAAAAGGTGAGAACCTAAAATACCAATGCATTTTAAGACACAAGGAACCAAGAATTTGTGTATTTGTGTGATATGGAATTGAACAAACACACATCTTGCTGCCTAAACTCTAGTATACCAATATACTCATATAAAACAGATAATACACAAGGAAAAAACCAAACTGTGAGGAGATAGATTTCTTTGCATAAATTATCTCCAATCTATCTTCAATTATGACTGTAATCCAAAGTCTTTGAGGACTCGCGTTGTTCTTTTATAAAAGAGCACTAGTGTGTTCAGGCTTTTCTTTCTTAAATCTTGTTTGATTGAATGGCAGTGATCAGATGCTGATATGGGATTCTTGCACTTATCTGCCTAAAAAATTTTTTTTTGGTTTAAAGGACAGTTTAATCATAAAAGGGAGCCGGCTAAACTGATATGAGTTTCCTAGTTAAGCTGCAATTACTAAGCTATGGTTACACGTAAGCCGTATCGCAGGGATAAATGGTTTCGTATGGGTTTCCATTTTTTCACCTTCCAGACATCAGGAAAAATGGTTTGCTTGCAGGTCACATACATATAAGTATTCCAGACCTTCACATCTGTTGATTAAAAATTGCCAGGCGGAACATTCTTATAAATAAGGTTTCCCTTCAGATTTGGTGTTATTTACCAAAGCACAATGTAAAAAAAAAAGGAAAGAAAAAACAAACACACCCATAGTTACTTGTTGGAATATTAATTCTTTGCTGTTTCTACATTGCTTCGATCTGAACTGTCCTACTTTCAATGGAATAATTAGATTTTTTTTTTTAAACCACTCATTGAATATAATGCATTAGAATCACAATACTTTATTGATCCCTAAGGAAATTATGATGCATCTTGTATAATTACATGTCTATCTTTTGTATGTGCGCAAGGATTAAAAAAATGCCCTGACTCATTGAGGATATAGCATAAGGATATCTTGACCACAAGTAGCACAGTATGACTCACACCCAATTCACTTACTGCATTCAATATTCATGAGACAACTAAAACTTTGATTAAAATTACTATAATTTTTTTTAAAAGAAATGTAGGCGGTTCTATAAGCACAAAAACCTATTTTTATATTATATAGACTTTGTATTCAATTTCAATTAAGTTCAGTTTTATTCATATAGCACCAAGTCACAACAACAGTGACCTTGGGTGGCTTTATATTGTAAGGTAAAGACCCTACAGTTTCTGTCACATGTATCATGCTTTTTCTTGACTCTGTAATAATTTAATACTTTCTGAGTAATGCCTTCCACAACAGGGTACAGGTAATCTGGAGCAGCTGTTAGAATGATACTATGACCGGTGTCTGTCTATGGCAATCTTAAACTGAATCCCGTTCCGTTACACTTGGAACTGAACCTGGGATGGAAGGGCCAGCTTAAGCCTTAAGTGGCTTTCCCATACAAGCTGGATACACAACCACCACACTAATTAATAAACAAGTATTTCCTTTACAAAAACAAGCCAGTACCAAGGAATAAGGATTGATTCCTCTGGCACTACACTCCCCGTGCCCTCGGGGCCTAAAATGAAACACATCCTCTCTGTGACAGTTTCAATATGAAGCCAATTTCCTGGTACAAGCCGACAGGAGTGGTGCTGTTTAACTACAATCAATAACAACACAGGGAAAATGGAAAGTACTCATTCAAATAGATGTAATGTTAGTGTTTTGCTATATGTGTGTGGTGGGTAGGTATACCACATCTAGATGTTACAGACAACCGTATAGTACAAGCACAAATAAATATTTAAACAGCTATTACTGAGAAAGAAACACAGCTCTGTGTTTAAAAAAACAGACTGCTGTCCTACCTTGGTGTAGTTTCAGCTGGGGTCAAAGGGTTATCACTACAGCTTGACCACAGAAGGTCAAACTTCAAGGTCAAAATTAGTTTAATAATACTGTAAGTAACCAAAGTGCTGTCTAATACACACAAAGTTTGCAGACTATCAAGGATCAAAACCTCTACCAATCTACAACTAATTACAAAACTCTAAGCATATATAAGTAAATATTTCTAAGCATAAATGACAATCAACAATACAAATCTAACAGTAACCATTTTACAAGGTCTTATTACAGGGCTTACTAGGACCAGCTAAGTCATAAACCAGCATCTAACCACACATGAAAACACAATATTTTGTTTTTATACTCCTACTTTGGTGTGAAAAACACTATCTACCTAACGGCAGGTAGGGACTGTTACCTTTGAACAGAGCTGTGTTAGTTGTTTGTGTTTCCTGTAAACAAACAGCAAAGCAGAGGCTCATCTGTCCCACTATCAGAGAGAAATAAAGAATGTTCCAGAAAATGTTGATCATCAAGGCATTTCTCACCCACATTCAATGGAACCTTCAAAATTAGATAGTTTTCTCTATCATTTATGATTTATCTTGAAATAAAGCCGATGGCCATGGCAGCTTTTGAAATGGGGCACAGTGCATTAGCAATTGAAGCAATGCTCGTCATAGCACTCTGGGAGTTGCCGCACACATACTGTATGATGCACACTTCTGGTGAAGCTTTTAAAATTCTTTTATAGGTTTGAAGCTTCTGCAGTAATAAATGTCAGTGTAGCACTACATCAAATTTCTCCACTTTAACTTTATTCTTGATTTAGAAGAATAATAAAGTATAAATTCTTAAGGGAGAAAATGTTTCTGTGGGGTTTTTTTTGTCTTAGTTGGAGGCAATAAGCTCAGAAAGATTAGATTTCCATTTGGTTTTACATCAGATTCTATTAACTTACCTTTTTGTATAATTACTTATTGTAGATAAATGTTTGCAGGGGGAATTGCACAGCACCCTTTACTGATTACCTGAATATATGGAAATGAATGTATGGGAATTACTTGGTGAACATATTCCTGGCTGCAGTGTAATGCTGTTTCCTTGAATTTAATGCATTTATCTTTGATAACAATAAAAAAAAAAAACCTGTGATGTACTACCTCGATAGTTTCCCTCCTCTTCAACCCTCGCTTTCCTTTCCTGCACTCTCTTTCAGTGTAAACTATCTTGTTAAGGTATCTTCAGATGCCGTCACTTGTGATGTGTGTACGTGTATGAGTTGCTGTTGTTGATACAGCAGTATGTGTAGGTCGGTGGTGTCAAAGCTAGTAGGGGACAAATAGGGGACAAGCGCACGCATACACACAAATTAGTACCATTATCCTGACCTCACGCAAAACAAGGAGGGGAAAGGAGGAAAGATGGGATGAAGAGTGGTGAGAAGATGACAAATGGATCAATGAGGAGAGGAAAGGAGAGTAGAGAAAGAACATGAATGTAGAGACTGCAAAGAAGGAAAGATGTTAGTAATGCAGAGGAAAGGAGAGAAGAAAATGATAGCAATGAGTGGAAAAAGAAAGAGGTTTACTGATTTAAAACTTAAAAATGCAGAAACATTTATATCCATAAGAACAACTGACTGCTAAATCAGGATCTGCCAGTTATGCGAGCCAACTAAAAGCTCTAAAACCTGTTCTTTATATGATTAAAGCTTACACTATTTCCAGAGATAACATCATGGTGACAGACTAACTTAAAATGAATTTGTTACACTTACATGTTTTGTCTTAGAAACTAGAATAAAGTAGCCTGTAATAAAATAAAAGCAAGACACATCCTAATTGGGCATTTAGTACAAGTAGAGAGGCAGAAGCAGAAGAAAACTATCAGACTTCCTTCCTGTATCCTTCCTATAGTTCTCCTTGTTTTATATTCAGGTGCAGTGATAGCATTTAAGCTCACCTGCTTAAAAATTGTCCTTCTCTCTCTATTTTAAATTTGATGTGCACATCCATTGACAAGAATAGCTTTATGACCTTCAGAAAACAGTATCTGATTGATGCCTGGTTTCTCTAAGCTGTAATGAAGGACTTCAACTACAGGTTCCACTATACATAAAAAACAGTAACACTTCACAGTAGTGCCATAAATACTACGTTTATATCTCTGCTTTTTATACTATAGTCACAAAAACAGGACTTGCCAACATTTGAATGATGATGAAACAGTTAAACTTAGAGCAAGGCTATGATACAGTTATTTGATTTGTACCTCACCATAGTGAAGTAATAAAATAAACAATAAGCCAGAGTGCCAAAGAAGACCAAAGTTGCAGATAAACCCTTACATTAGGCAACAATTTTATATCGAGGTATTAAGTGTCAGAAACCTCAGAACTACCTACTAACTGCAATGTGATGTGATCTACGATCTAAGAGTGAATGTAAATGTGAAATGACCACTATTTTTGTTTCAAATGTTATATGCAGAAAAAGTGTGTCAGAAATCTTTTAATGGCCTTGCAAAACTGTACATACAGCACTCTTCCACAGACAGATGAATGTATATGTATATGTATATGTGTGCACACACGTGGGATCACGCAGATACGTGTCAAAGTGTCCAGCTGGTTCATTAAACAGCACACAGATCAATTCTTAATTTGCTTTGTATCCATACTAATACATGCACCAACACACACACCCTAAATCTCCCTAAAACATGCGTGCAGATATACGCACAAACACACACAGACAAACACACACACCTCCATCACTTCAGAGATTTGTCTTCAATCTCCACACAAACTAAATATTGTTCAAACCCACTGAGTTTGTCTGTGAGATTATTTCTGTGTGGACTGTTTGGGTTTTTTCCCCTTATTTATATATTTTTGTTTTGTTTTTTATGCAACATGCATATTCGTTCCTCAAATTATAATGTCGTATTAAAGGCACATAGGTTGTTGGTGGCTTGGAGCACTGTTCACGTTAATAGTTGATCAAATTAAACCTGTACACTGAAAAATGATGCTTTAGTCACTGCAGGCATGGCCGGTGTTCCACATTAACTGGTGTTTGATTAGTGATGGTGAAAACAATGTGTTGCAGGAGTAGCTTTGCAGAAGTTGCTACTGACAGATGGGGAAATCAACATTGTGAATGTTTCATCTTTAAAATGCATTTCTTTGTTTGTTTGTTTTTGTTTTTGTTTTTTTGTTTGTTTTTTAAAAACATGACAAAACTGTTATTGCATTGATCAAAAACAAAAAAAATCCAGAAAGTATTCACAGTGCTTCAATTGTTCCACATTTTGTCATTTTACAGCCTTATTCCAAAATGGATTACCATATAACCACTCTGCCACTCATGCCTGCTGGGTTGTCCTTCTGCAAGGTTCTCCTCTCATTACAGAGCAATGCTGGAGCTCTGTCAGAGTGATAATCAGGTTCTTGATCACCTCCATGACTAAGGCCCTTCTTCCCCAGTTGCTTAGATTGGCCAGGCAGCAAGCTGCAGGAAGAGTCCTCATGATTCCAAACTTCTTCCATTTATGGATGATATCACTCTGCTAACTGGGACCTTGAGTTTTTTCTGTACCCTTCCCCAGATCTGAGCCTTGATACAATTCTGCCTTAAAGGTCTACAGACAATTCTGTGTCTGGCTCATGTCCGTGGCTTTGTATATGCTCAAAAATGCACAGTTAACTTATGAACCTGATATAATCATGTCCAATCATATCAATGTACTAGAGGTGAACTCCAGTCCAGATGTAGAAACATTTGACAGTTGATCTGTGGAAACGGGATGCCCGTGAGCTTAATTTTGATTGCCATGGCAAAGGCTGTGAATACTTGTCATATTTATATTTTTTATTCGTTTTTCAAGAATGTCAAGCAAATGTTTTTTGGTGAAAAATGAATGTAATCTCTTTTGGAATAACATGACAAAATGTGGAACGAGTGAAGCGCTGAATACTTTGTAGATGCACTGCAGATGACTGAGATGACACCCGTTTATAATTTCACCAAAGTTAATAAACTCTATGGCAAATCTTCTTGTTCCCATTATTATTCTTCCCACGCATTTATATATGATTTGCAGATTGTCAGCCTTACAGCCAAAGCACACACTTTATATTATTTGCACTTAGGTGAAATAGATGCTAGTCAGCCCATGCTACACTGTTGACAATATATTAGAAACCTCTGCAAATGTTTTATATCCTGATCCTTTAAAAAAAATACACTCTAAAATAATTGAATATATCACCATGCGTTTGTTTTCAGTTTACTACATTTACAATGTTATTTTAGTGCTAATAGTTTAAGCTGAGGTATTCTTTAAGTGGTAGAAAAGTAAAATTATATAAATAGAGTTTATTATATTAAAATTATAGTAAAATGCTAAAAGATGAATTGCCAGGTGCTGTTGAACATAGGCAGTATAAAAGATGGTTGTAGCTACAATGACATCATCTGTTGGTTTGTCCCATTTTGAAGCCTTGAGTTCAGTGTTCCTGCATCACCATCTTGGTTGCAAGAAACCAGATGTGACGAGGAAGAGTGGGCCAGACTGTGAAATTGGTTGATCACTGGCTGACTACTTGTGACTGACAAGTCAGTGAGCAATGAGCAATGCAAAATACCACACCCAGTCCTCCTTTTTGAAGGAAGGATATTCAAAACAGATTTTATTTTCCTTTTTCAATGCAAACCAAAAACAGGGGTTTACAGGGGTCCTAAAGGAGTCTGTTTTCCCAAACACTTAGGACCACACTCGCTTTAGTCTCCTGGTAAGAAAACTATCTCAATGTTTTACACTGCTGTTAATAGATAAGTGTAAAGTTACCAGTGATGTGAATAACGGCGTTACTTTTTTCAGTAACAAGTAATCTAACTAGTTACTATTCCTATCGTTACAACGCCGTTACCGTTACTAACAAGAAGATGCGGTGCGGTCGCGTTACTATTTTTCAACAAACAGACGGTTGAAGCTGTGTTCAGCTTTACTGCACTTTATATCAGTTGCACGGAAGTAGCTGACTACATAAGTAATCTGGGCGCTACAGCTTTAAGCAGCTGCGAGCGCTTCCACAGGCGGCTATCACTTTCTGGTAGACAATCACTTTTTGGCACAACACCTGGAGCTAAGGAGGCAAAACAATCACATGAGTGCTGCTGTTTGACTGAGGAAGAATAAAGTAGTCGTGGTAAGCCAATCACACGACCACTTCAAGATGACAAAGCAACAAGGTGATATATACCAGTTTTTAAATGGTGTTGACAGGCCACGTAAAACCAGAGTCATGATAAACAATATATATGCGTGTTTTTTCCTCAATAGTTTCGCCATGTTTACTGTCTAAGGACAGCGCCAGCAAGCACTCTCTGCGTATAACCAAAAAATAAAAAAACTAAACAAAAACAGCCCGTTCGTTTTGGTGGAAAAATGTACCATGTCAACATGACATTAGTTTGTTTAGGAAGAGGGGGAAATTTTAGGAGTGACGGCAAGAGTGAGAGAGAGAGAGAGAAAGACAGCAGAAGGAGAGAGAGAGAGCGAGTTTTGAGATGTGAGAGATTTGTGACGTTTAGCATGTTTGGAGTGTGTAGTTAATGTGTTGTCTTGTGTAGTTAGTGTGTAGTGTTGGATAGTTTTGTGTTGTGTGTCAGAACAATGAGGTGACTGCTGTCTCCAGGTAGAAACAGGAGGAGTGATACACCTGCTGCTGTCAGACCTGCAGGTATCAGGCTGTGATGTTCTCCTTTATAGTGGACAGAACTTTATGGAGTGGCACAAAATATTTGTGTGGCATCTTATTGAATGCAGAACAGCTGATTGTTATGTAAATAGTTTGAAATGGTTTAAAAAAAAAAAAAGGGGTAAAAGGTAAATAGCTGTCAAACCCAGTGGGGGTGCACAAAGACAACTAAGCAAATCCTTCTGGCTTATACCAAGCAATACAGATTCTCAAAAAAAAAAAAAAAAGTTCCCCATAAGTAACACATGTTAACATCAAATCCACTGATCCACACTGAAGTCCATGAGTTTTATCTGAATGTCCATGAGAGATGTCCAAGCGCTATTGTCCATAAATGAGGGGAATGGTGTGTATGATTGCGGAAATCGGTGTATTTGGAAAATGGGGACAGAGCGTCGTCTTTGATAGCTTCCTACCCAACCGGTGGAAGCTTCAATTGCAGAATGAGTCCTGCTCCTAGCCGTTCATTTGCTCGCCGTCCTTTTTCATACCCCAAAAAAGGTTCACCTGGCCTGCATTAAATAAACAAGGCCAATAAGAAATCACAAGAATAATACAAAAATGTCAGCCAATTAAGCTAAATACATTAAGTTATTCTTGTTCCTGTGTACACAATTTATAAATAAACAAACAATATATTGGTTAAATATAATATATTTAACCAATAAGGATTTAACTGAAACATTTCAACTGCTACATACTATGTAGCTTCACAACATTTTTTTATTCAACAAATATCGGTCAAATCAAAATCAAATTGTTTGGACCCACAGCAGCCAATTAGCGTCAGCTGGTAGCAATACAAACAGTCAATTAAAAGTTCAAACTCACCAATTCCGTTCTGTTCAGTGCACAACAACACTATGGCTCTGGCTCACAGTAATCAGCATCTAAGTTGCATAAGTTAGTTGGTGTTAAAAAAAAATGACGGGAGGAAGCCCGGGACAGGCTTACTATGACCTACATGCCATCCGATTGGCTGAGCAAAGTCATGTGCTTGGAGTCATGTATTTGTGATACGTTCAATAAGTGCAGGAAATTACTCTGGGTTACAGCTGCAAATAACTTTGTTGTTTGCGAAACTTGTGCATATGATTTTAAAATTGACAATTTATATATGCATTTAATTGAACCATGAAATATGGTTCAATAAACATGTTTGTGGTTGTTACAGTAAAAAATATAACTTTTTCTACTCAAATGTTATGTTTTTTGTCTGATTTTAGATCAATTGTGTTAATACAGTATGTCAACATGAGAACATAACTGTAAATTCAGACATTTGAGGTTGTGCTGAAAAGAATGATACCAAACAAGGCAAAGTAAATAGTTTTTAAAGGTGAAATGTGGAGGGAAAATCAAAAGTGGTTAAAATGGCCAATTATACCCTGGACCCCAGAGGGTCAAACAATATTTACTTTTCAAGTAATTAATTACTTTTAGAATCTTGTAACTCAGTTACTAACTAGTTACTTTTTTGAAGAAGTAACTAGTAACTATAATTAATTACTTTTTCAAAGTAACTTGCCCAACACACCTTTTTTCCACAAGCAGAATTACAGATACCTGTATTTAATACTGGTAAAAGGTGAAGCACCGATTCAACATTCATACGCATGTCAAAATAAAACCGATAATAAAACACTGCATGATGTATGGTTGCCAAAAAAGTACAGACTTTGAAGTGTACTAAAGATATAAAGTGAAAGGCGGCTCTTTGAAGGACATTTCTAACAGCTGTTTTGTCCAAAGCTAACTGAAATGCATTTCATATTAATATAATAGTAAAAAAAAAAAAAAAAAAAAAAAAAAATATATATATATATATATATATATATATATATATAAAGCTAATTTATTTTAACTTCTACTAATCATTCTAATGAATATACTCAGTTTGAACACTCGGGTGACTTTGTCCTCATGACCGAACAGAAAAATGAACATTGTGCTAAAATTGAGACATAAATTATATGTTTATGGCTCTTTCGTGTAAAATCTGTTTATGTAATAAGCACTGGTGATGAATTTACCCATAGGATTCCTTTTGTTGTACATGTAATGTTGTTCCCTCTATTTATGTTGAAATCAGTTTGATGTTGGGAAGCTGTGTAGTGAAATAGGAAGTGTGTTAAACCCAATGAGACCATTGTAAGAAGTAGGAAGTAGAAATATTAGTGTTAAAAGGTTAAAGGTACCTGAAAACTCAACTTTCATATAGTAACAAATTTTTTGTACGTCATCACTTCCCACCTATGTCTCTCAGTCTAGGAAAAAGTGGAATGATAATATGATGGACAAGAGAGACTTGTCTGTTAGGTGACTGTCATCACATTTAGCACTCTGTCATCAATCGTTTTTCTCCCCATGCAGTGCATTCACTGTTGGCTTGCACTATTACTCAAACCTGTGAAATTATACACACAGAATTTCAACAAAGCACAGTTCATATTAAGGATTTATTGCATAGCAAAGCAATACTTCTTCATAAGAAATAATAGATTTTTAATATCGTGCTTCTGTTAAAAACATCACATATTGTTAAAAAATGTCACTTTTATAAAATCATCCTGAATATATTAAACTGATAATAAATCTGTCATGGCATTTTATTAATTGCATAATGATAGCGAGGTTGCGTCTGAAGAATACTTCAGCTAAAATCTAGTCATAATTAAGGCAGGTGCAGATGTGTCACTGGCTGATACCCTAGCATCAACTCAATTTGAGTGCAGATAAAGTGCATGCTTTGGTTTTAGGGTTGAGAATCCTCAAATCACATTAAACAAATGGGAAGAATAATAATGGCAATAGAAACCTTTGCCGAACTTTTTTTTTTTTTTTTAAATGTGTTGGTATTATGAATTAGCAGTCTTATACTTCATTTATGATAGTGTGATTATGTCTGTGTTCATATATATTTGCCTATTTGGAAGCCTGTGGAGAAAGATTGTTAACCAAATGTGTGCAAATGTGCTGCCATACGGTCTTCAAAGATCCCAACTAAACATTGCATGATGTATGGTGGTCAAACATTAACTGGTTGACATGTGGGCCTGAACAGAAAAGGGAGCGGCAGCGGAGTTCATCGGGAATGGGTGAAGTGCCAAAAAACAAAAATGATCAAACTAATTTATAACAATAATTACATTCTGAAAATTATAGTGGGTGGCTGTACACTTTAAATTGCTTATAACTTCACCCTTCTCCACAGCTGTCTGATGGACAGCAGCACAAATAATTGTAATCCACAGACCAGTTGTAGCATGTTTTGACATTGCCCCCATGTGCTACCACCATTTAAGCATAATTTCCCCACCATGCATGGAATAATCTAACACCACTAATCTGGTGGTATATATATATATATATATATATATATATATATATATATATATATATATATATATATATATACCAGTTAGATATTTTATGATATTTTACACCAGAGTTACGTCAAATGCTGTGGGTGGCATTCATCTGTGGGAGCTGTAGCCTGTCAGTCCACTATTTACTTGACCTGTCAAAATGCCAAAAATTCTGAGTTGAGGATATCCGGAACTTTTTTCTTTGTAAGTCCTGCGCTTTTTGCTAGTGTTGCCTGCCATTAGGTGGTACATCTGAAACTTCTTCTTTTTTTTTTTTTGCAGTAGACTAAGCTGCTAACTTGGTCAATGGCTCTAAATGCTTCAGAAGCCATTGACATTTTGCCATCACTGGCATGAAAAGAAAACCAGAATGAGGCATTCAAGGAGACAGTCAGAATAAAATCTTTCAGCAATCGTAGATACTGAACTATACAAATCAGACAAAATGTAACTAATAAATAGTAACTTGATAAACTGGACATCTATATGTTATTTGCCCATGTTCATCGAGGGTCTGTGTACATAATTGCACCGATAAATACAACAATTTTTTTAGTGCTTTCACAGAGTTACAGGTTTAAATTTCTGCAAAAAAAAGAAAAGAAAAATCTGTTTACAAATAAATCAGACCTGGACTGTTTGAATCTGCTGGATGTATATAAATTACAATTATCTTGTAGATCGTTTTAATCTCATCAGTGGATATAATTAAAGAATGATTACAGTCACTTGAGGCTATTGTGTTATTATTGCATTTCAAGCCGGTAATCTGGTAATTCTGTGTTAAGTAAAGAGGTTCTGCCAAGATCTTGAGAAAAAAACAATAATTAGTGTCAATAAAGGTATCATATTAGTCGTGTATTTAATGGTTTAAAATGACCAAACAAATTAAGTAAATCACATTTGCCTTTATTAAATCATTAGCAGCTCGTCACTACCAGCTAACCACTTCATATCTATAACACTCCATCAAATCTCTTTTGCTATAAGCAACAGAATGTAAATGACATATAACAACATGTTTGAAGAAATGAGGTGTGTGTGTGTGTGTGTGTGTGTGTGTGAGACAGAGAGAGAGAGAGAGAGAGAGACCAAAAACACGAGATAAAAGAGGGAGAAAAGAGGGCTTCAATCTAGATGCCCTTGGTCATTTGAGAGCCTAGAAAGGAAATGAAAGGTAAAGTGGATTAAAGGCAGAGGTCACACGCACATGCGCACAAACACACACACATGCACAGACACACACACACACACTACAATCTAAACTCACATTTTCCATTTAGCAGTAACAGGCTTAGGAAATAGCCAGTGATTTGAAGTGCACAACATCAGACCAAACCATTAGCAACACTCAAAGACATATATCTGTGGGAGTTGCGACCTTGAGGGGGTCTAAAACTATTTTTAAACCTCCAGAGATTCAGTTCTTACAGAGTAGAAAGAGATTTTCATGTTAAATCAGCAAAGCTATGAATGCTCCCCAGCACCCCACGCCAACACCCCCACATAAAATGTTCAATAGATTGTCTGGTGACAAAACTTTCAGGGAGTGAAAACTGGTTCAATTGAGGGTTTATATTACATATAATGCCTTATGAGGTATATTCATTTTTATGATCATTTTGACATCAGAATGGACTTCAGTTTTGAATTTAATCACAGTAATATATTTATAACTCAGTGGGTCATCTAGAGAAAGTTGTTAAGTTAGACACTTTTTATCTGAATATAACTTTTACAGTATATATTACGGTATAAACGTGTATTGCAAATACCACAATTGTAATTTGGTGTATGTATTTTTTTTTTATATTACATAATATGAACGCCCCAAAAATGATAAATATACTAAATATTAATAATACCCATCCATCCATTCATCTGTCTTCTGACACTTGTCACTCTGGGTCGTGGGGGCAGCAGTCTCAGCAGATATGAACAGACCTCCTTCTCCTGGCTCACCTCCTCCAACTCCTCTGTGGGGGACACTAACATCATCACTACTGATACCTCACCAGTCCATCTGTTACGCTCCTGCCTTACTCTCCCCTCACTCGTCAACAAAACCCTGACATACTTACACTCCACTAGGCAGCAACTCTTTCCCAACCCAGATGGACGCCTCACCCTTTTTTATATTATTGTTAATAACATTCATGGGAATTACTGCATCTGCATTAGTATAATACTACAGTTTTAGCTCTTAGATGACATGGGGTAGGTATATTCACAGGTTAGTTTATTTATAAATGTAATTATAACAGACTAGTCTGACATTAACTATCATTAGCTAATAATAATATCATTAGCATAAATAAACAAATATGAAAACTATTAAGGATAATAATGAATAAATTACTTGTCATTGTCACTGCTATAACCGGGGGAGGGAAAGTGACATGCAGATGTCTACATTGTTTGTGCAGGTGTTTGGTTGTGTATTTGTGCAGTAGAGGGTGAATTATGGCTGAGCTGTTATACTGTGCCCCATGTCACACATATCCTCTCACCTCCATAAAATATACTGACCTTAATCAATAACTAATTAGCTACTAATTACCATGCTAAAGTACACAGCACCAATTGCATCAACACACAAACATCCACTTATTGAGAAGTTAAGTAGGGTGGTGCCTATTACACAAGGTCCCACCAGCCTTGTGTTAAACACAGTTTCTCAGCACAGCCACATATATTGACCACAGTAGAACACTATTTGTCTACCAAATACTGCATAAAATAAGATAAAAAACAATTTAAATAAAACATTGTATTGATCCACTAATCCTTTAAAGTTCTCTTTAGTGTTTTTCAGTATATAGTGATTGTTTGCACTTGTGCACTGCCCATAAAGTGCTCAAACATATACCCGCTTCCCCACCAGCCTCTCACTCTCACCCTGACATATTGGCAGCAGTTACCATACCTCCATTTTGTGTTCCCTCAGGAAGCCATGTTATTTCCTGCTGGTCCATTAGCGCCCCATCACTGCAACACATGAACAGTTCAGATAGGACGAGGCCGCTGCTGTAGCTGTCCATGCGAGTTTCAGTCTGTGATGCCCTGTGCTTGACCCGTCTTAGCAATGACAAAGTGTTATTGGTAAAGACAATGAGTAGCAATTACGTGCAGCTGTGTGTGGGGGGTGTGAGGACATACTGATTTATTTGTTGTCTGATGTTGCAATTGGATGCTCTGTAATACATACATGCTCAAATAAGGATAGGGCTGAATTCATGATTATTTGTAATATTTTCATTTTCGTTGGATTACTCAAGTAATAACCCTATCATAGAGATCTACTCCAAGGTAAAGTCCTGACGTCTAGTCTACAAAAAGCAAAAGCTATCCTTAAAAAAAATAAAAAAGATAAAATGGCCAACCTCTCCTCATAGGTGGTCTCCTTGGGAAGTCCTGGAGGATTTCAGCATGGTTGTGATTTCTTTTCCTTCTGCCCAGAAGCAGACAAGGACTGATGGGAAATAAAGGTGCCATTGAACTTTGCAGTTGCAGTATTTTTCAAAGAGAACCTATTTTCCTACGTATTGGTACAAACAACAAGTATATGCATTATAAAGTAATTTGATTGTAATGCTTTTGTACCGCTTAAAATCCTTAATCGTACTAAGAAAGCAGTGCCTTCCTCTGACACACATGTCATCACATTTGTTTATTCTTGTGCTCTCACACATAAAGCGACAAAAGAACTGCACAAAGTGTTAGTAAATGTGACAGGTGAGAGTGAAAGAAAGAGGGTGCAAGATGATGAAAAACAGTGAAAGGGCAAAAAAATAATGCGGTCTTGTTAAAATATAATACTAGGAAAAAGGCAGAGACACTATGTGAAGAATAATGATTGTTTACATGCTTAAACTAAAACATAATATGAGCTGAAATTCATTTCAAAATGCTTTGTTTATGGCTCTTGGTCAATAAATCATCACAACTTAAGTTTAGAAACAAGAAATCTTCTTAATAAAACTTGTCTTTGTTTCTCCACACCATCCAGTGAAACGAAATTTCATTATGATGTTGTCTTTGTTTTGTTTTTTGTTTTTCCCACAACCTTGTCGTCCAACCCCTCCTGGGGCATCCTGAGGCTGCCTCATGCTGGTCAGGATATATAATCTCTCGAGCGGATTCTTCATCTCCCCGGGCTCTCCCTTGGGTCAAATATGACCTGATCAGATGTTTTAACAATTTTTTTTATCATTATTTCTTCACTCTGTGATTTCTTTTAGTGTTCGCCTTTGCCATGAATACTCACTTCTTTCACTTGCATCATCATTAAAAACTAAGAAATATACATAAATGCAAGGAAAAAAGTAGGTGTAATAAAGGTGAGAGGAACTGTTTAAATCTGACATTTCTTTCTGTATTCATATCAACACATAGCAGCTGGATTACACCTCAAGCTGTTAAAAAGCTATGAAAGAGGCCAGGCTTCTGGTCTGTTCAGCATTGCACCACTAATATTTACATCCATTTCAGATTCATTCACTAAATGTTATTAAATCATGTGGTGTAAAATTGAGAGCAAAAGCTGGCACAGTGCAAGCAGGTAATCACCAGCATGATTAGTGTCATGTTGTCCAAATAAGCTGGAAACAGTTCACTAGCAAGTTCCTTCCAACCTGTTCTGGGATAACAGCCTCTGGGATGAACCCAGATAAAGTTCGGTTCAAAAAAAGCCAACACAAATTAAAATTTGGTCAGTTTTCTTTTGAACATCATCACCTTAACCATGTCCAGACAGATTCCAGTGCAGCTGCCATTTGTATATGACTGCAAGTCATGTTATGCACACTGAATGTGCACCTGTGATTTTATCCACATGAATGTCATATCAGCTACTTATTCAAACTGATATGACATTCATGTGGAGAATCACTATTTGTTGACCCTCTCTTACCCCCATCCCTCCATCCCCACCCCACTGATTGTTTCCTGTGAATTTGTATTAAAGTATAGTATATACTGTATAGAAAATATTTTTTCCTATTAATTAACCTATGTAATTTAATCATTGTTTAATTTAAGGTTAATTTGAATCTATAAAAATACATTCATATATGTAGTATATGGTGGTAAATTTTCCACCTTTCTTTAATTATGATTTTAAAAATAAAGATAAATAAGATTAAATAAACACCTAGCTTAGTCTTGCGTGCACACATAAACACACACCAAGGCCACAATCAGGCCATATGAACAGACATATTCAGGGCAGTGTTGACCTATATCCCTATGCTAATAAGAGTATTAATTCACATGGGGTCTGCAAACATTCCCAAAGAACAGAAAAAAAGAGAAAATGAAAACCACAAAACACAGAGTGTGACAACCCGCATGTCTTTTTTAAGCCCTTTAACATCTACCAAAAAGATGAAAGTGGGTAAGAAAGTTTTAAAGCAAAAAGACATTTTACTATATAGTACATAAAAGTAGTTTAGTTAAATTGGAGCCTCACAGTGGATGAATGCACTAACAAACTATAAACATTTAAAAACTGAGGTACTTGTTCTCTACCGGTTTCCTTTACAAATTCCAGTAATTAGATTACAACTTTTGTGTTTATGTGTATTTTCTCACCTTTAATTTGCTTTCTCGATCAGCTGTCTAATATCCAAGCCAAAGCTTAATAATATCGACCTATATGTTAATGGGTGCACTCACCTCATTGTATGCATGCATGGATGTGTAGAAAACAGAGCCCTGTGTCTTAATGACAACTATATGAAACTATGTGAAGAGGCGATTGGCCTAGTGTGGGTTTTCTAAAGTGATGGACAGGTGGGATGTCTAATCCCATCAGAGAGTTGGTTAGTTTGTCCCTCAGGGCCCGCCTCTGTCTACCGAGTGGGCCCTGATTGGATGATCTGATTCTTAAAGTCAGATGGATTGAATTGCTTGGGGCAGAGAACAATAGAAATGGGTAGAAAAAAGGGGGAGAGTGTGAAACACACAGAGAAAATGATTGCAAGATGAAATCTGAGAGTGAGAGAGATGGATGAACGGGGTTTCAGAGAGAAAATATACATTTGAGAGAGAATAATAGAGAAAATCTTACATAGTAAGAGATAGACAGAAGACAGAGAGAGCACTAACTGTAAATTCAGACAGATCACTTTGCTTGGAGGAAAATGAATATGGATTTAAATAAATGACTTAGCCTGGGGAGAATGCTGGTAAATTGGGGTGAGTGGGTGGTTGAGATTTGGGATTCCTAAGCAGGTTTTCGAGAAAGGAAAAAAGTCAAGTGGAAGAGGGTTGTAATAAGCTAGAAGCTCAGTCCATTTCTGTGTATTCACTTATGTTGCACCACAAACCAGAAAAAAAAAACATCTTTTTTTCTTTTGCGGGGTTCAAGTTTCCAAAATACTTGATTATAACCCAAAAAAAGCAGCTTTGGGGTTTTTAGGATGCCAGAAAAGGTACACCTTACAGCAGGTCATTAAAACCTGTAATTATCCCTCCAGACCTGTGCTCTAGACCAGCGGTCCCCAACCCCTGGGCCTCGGACCGGTACCGGTCCGTGAGTCGTTTGGTACCAGGCCGCGAGAATTGAGGCTCAGGTGTGAAATGTATAGTTTTCAGGGTTTTTATCGGTTTTGAGCGTTATTTTGTTATTGTTTTTATCGTTGACTCGGTTTTCCTGGGTCTTTTCACGTGTGTTATGAATAAATCTTTTTTTCGGTACCGGTACTAGTTTTATTTTGTTGTATTTATCCGCGACACCTTAAAGGCCGGTCCGTGAAAATATTGTCGGGCATGAAACCGGTCCGTGCCGCAAAAACGGTTGGGGATCGCTGCTCTAGACCTTATCATTTCAGTTCATTTTTTGAATTAAGTCTATCCAGCTACCCTTTTGAGCTCTAACTTGGAATCAGTTAATATATAAATGACTGAAAAAATGTCTTTCCTATTTAAAAAGCATGGTCACTGATAAAAGTTTGATACATTTAGAAAATGTGAAATGTATTACATCTGAGTTATGCCATGTTTGAATGTGTCATAGAGCACTAATTGAAATACTTTCAAATTTCAAACGTCAACCCTAGAGTTTCGTTGGAGGATATTATAAGACTTTTGTGACTTTTTTTCTCCAAAGACATTTTGTTTTTATGTTATAAATCAAACTAACCTTTTATGGCTCCTCACCTGGTCAAGTGTGGAAACTTGTATTTCCTAATCACAATTTTTCACAATTACAGTTTTCAGTAGCATAAATCAGTCAATTTAACATCTGTTAAAATCCAGGTAACACATTAGCAGAAAGTTAGCTTAATCATAGTCATGAATAGATTTGTCATGTCCTTGAGTAATAAAAATAACCCCAAAAAACTTATAATGATGAAGTGAGTGAATGTTTGAATGTAATGAATTAATCAGTTGAGATTCAAACTGAAAACCAAACATGCAAAAAAGAAATCAAAAAAAGAAATAATTTACATAATTAAAAGTCAAATTAATATTTTTTATAACAAAAATTTATTTCAAGGAATTAAGCTTAATAACAAATCTCTAGTGTTAACAGTCAGTAAATGAATGTGATGCAAGAAAAAAAGCCACAGGTGCCTCTCAGAGAAGTCTTACCTTTAAAAAATAAATACATTACAAATCAATTATTTCTTTGGGGGATGATGCCAAA
This sequence comes from Aulonocara stuartgranti, assembly GCF_965226115.1. Lineage (NCBI taxonomy): Eukaryota > Metazoa > Chordata > Actinopteri > Cichliformes > Cichlidae > Aulonocara > Aulonocara stuartgranti. Next base: position 10,026,230 of record NC_138948.1, on the reverse strand, counting down.
TCAGCAGCAGGTGATTTGGCAAGTGCACAGTAAGTGAAACTGTTACAAAAGCATGCATATTACATCGAGACATGACCATCAATTAACCTCTATACAAAAGCCAAGATAAAACATGTCATTTTCTTTGAAACAAGTCTGAGGTCTGCAGGTCAGAGGCTCCTGCATGCATAATGTCCCACTTTAACTGCAGGCAGATCATTGTTAGTCAAAGTATGTACGTGTAGTAAGATACATTTTCAGAGAACTAGGTTTTGTGTGCGTGTGTGTGTGTGTGTCAACATGTTTGTGTCTATCATTCCCATTAAATCGTAAAGATATGAATAGGTTTCAGTCACATCTGCTTCTCAAACTTACTTTGAACAGTTAAACTCTGCTTTTGTTTGAACTGCTGCTGAGAACTTAGAAAAGTTTTCAGGAGGTGTCTTTGGAAATTTGTACGGTAAATGTGGTATTGTTTGTGGCATTTGATGAAGGTGAAAATATTTTTTTTTCCTGTCCTGTGTTTTCAACATCTCCTAACTGCTGAGCTATACAGTTTACTTTCTGTGAGATATATTTTCTTCAGTTTTGTCTTTGCTCTCTTTTAACGCTCTGCTTTTCAAAAAGAAAAAATTCTCACTTTGCTCTTCTTCTCATTCCTACTCTGATTCATCCTGTGCTATCTATGAGTCTTTCCCAGAAACAGAAAGATTAAATCCATTCTTCAGTGTCCTTAAACCTCCAACTCAGCTGTTTACTTGCAAAAACACCAATACACTTGTTCTAAGTCTGTCAAAGGTTTGTATCTTTTTGTGTTTGTGGTCAGCCTTATATGTGTGTGTGTGTGTGTGTGTGTGTGTGTGTGTGTGTGTGTGTGTGTGTGTGTGTGTGTGTGTGTGTGTGCGCGCGCGTGTGTATCCAGGCGTGTGCGTCTGTGCATGCCTCCTTGATATCAGCAGTCTTTTCTAGATCCAACACAAGACTGAATTTAAAAATAAAAAGAACTACTTTCCCCACCTTAAGCTATTAAAAAATAAGAATTGAAATGGTGCAGACTCTGCGTTGTGTTCATTCAAAAGCAAACTTGAGTTTTTCGACAATGACACATTTTTATAATTCTACCTCTATACATCACCACAGTGGATTATGAATTTAAAAAAAATCAACAACATGTGATTAAAGTGCAGACTTTCAGCTTTAACTTAGTGGGTCAAAAAATAATTAAGGACTGATAGCCACTTTTAAACATAGAAAACCATTATCAGATGCTCAAAAGTTAATTAACTGACAAGCATTTTCTCGGACAAGTGATGCATGTTCCATTATTATTCTGTGGCAAATTAAGCAGATAAAATATATGGAGTTAATATCAAATGTTGAACTTGCATTTCATATAGTTTCATTGAAATTCTCAATGTGAAGCCAAAGTGCAAGTAAAGCAAGCTGCCAGTAGATGGAAAAACTAAAATAAACCTATCAGAGCGGTAGGGAACATCTCGGAAATGGACAGTTCAATAATCTGGTGCTATTGAACTGGAGAAGGCCAACACTAAAAGAACTGATAGACCATAGAAGATAAATAAAGTGGATGATCTTTCCTTAGTTAAGAAATACTCTTTCACAACACTAGCCAACTCAAGTACACTCATCAGGGTGTAGACATTGTCAAAGTTTATTTTGAAGAAACAATTTAAAACATTTCACATTATCCAAAAACTATATTGGAGGCAATGTTACTACAGTGGGGCAAAAAAGTATTTAGTCAGTCACCGATTGTGCAAGTTCCCCCACTTAAAATGATGACAGAGGTCAGTAATTTGCACCAGAGGTACACTTCAACTGTGATAGACAGAATGTGAAAAAAAAAATCCATGAATTCACATGGTAGGATTTGTAAAGAATTTATTCGTAAATTAGGGTGGAAAATAAGTATTTGGTCACCTCAAACAAGGAAAATCTCTGGCTCTCACAGACCTGTAACGTCTTCTGTACAAAGCTTTTCTGTCCCCCACTCGTTACCTGTATGAATGGCACCTGTTTGAACTCATCATCTGTATAAAAGACACCTGTCCACAGCCTCAAACAGTCAGACTCCAAACTCCGCCATGGCCAAGACCAAAGAGCTTTCGAAGGACACCAGGAAAAGTATTGTAGACCTGCACCAGACTGGGAAGAGTGAATCTACAATAGGCAAGCAGCTTGGTGTGAAAAAACCAACTGTGGGAGCAATCATCAGAAAATGGAAGACATACAAGACCACTGATAATCTCCCTCGATCTGGGGCTCCACGCAAGATCTCATCCTGTGGGGTCAAAATGATCATGAGAACGGTGAGCAAAGATCCCAGAACCACACGGGGGGACCTGGTGAATGACCTGCAGAGAGCTGGGACCAAAGTAACAAAGGTCACCATCAGTAACACACTACAACGGCAGGGAATCAAATCCCGCAGTGCCAGACGTGTTCCGCTGCTGAAGCCAGTGCATGTCCAGGCCCGTCTGAAGTTTGCCAGAGAGCACATGGATGATACAGCAGAGGATTGGGAGAAAGTCATGTGGTCAGATGAAACCAAAGTAGAACTTTTTGGTATAAACTCAACTCGTCGTGTTTGGAGGAAGAAGAATACTGAGTTGCATCCCAAGAACACCATACCTACTGTGAAGCATGGGGGTGGAAACATCATGCTATGGGGCTGTTTTTCTGCCAAGGGGACAGGACGACTGATCCGTGTTAAGGACAGAATGAATGGGGCCATGTATCGTGAGATTTTGAGCCAAAACCTCCTTCCATCAGTGAGAACTTTGAAGATGAAACGAGGCTGGGTCTTCCAACATGACAATGATCCAAAACACACCGCCCGGGCAACAAAGGAGTGGCTCCGTAAGAAACATTTGAAAGTTCTGGAGTGGCCTAGCCAGTCTCCAGACCTCAACCCCATAGAAAATCTGTGGCGGGAGTTGAAAGTCCGTGTTGCTCGGCGACAGCCCCAAAACATCACTGCTCTCGAGAAGATCTGCATGGAGGAATGGGCCAAAATACCAGCTACTGTGTGTGCAAACCTGGAAAAGACCTATAGTAAACGTTTGACCTCTGTTATTGCCAACAAAGGTTATGTTACAAAGTATTGAGTTGTATTTTTGTTAGTGACCAAATACTTATTTTCCACCCTGATTTACGAATAAATTCTTTACAAATCCTACCATGTGAATTCATGGATTTTTTTTTTCACATTCTGTCTCTCACAGTTGAAGTGTACCTGTGGTGCAAATTACTGACCTTTGTCATCATTTTAGGTGGGGGAACTTGCACAATCGGTAGCTGACTAAATACTTTTTTGCCCCACTGTACATGGGCATCTATGGCTGCTAGTGGAACTGATGTGATGTGACTGCTTATAAAGGTAAGAGGATGAACTTTGAAATCTGCATGGCTATACTCTTTGCCTAGATTTAAATAAATGCTTCAAAACTGATAAGACAGGGTTTTATAGTACAAGTGGATAATGGCCCAAAACATATCGAAAACATTTTTTCAAGGCAGAGAAATGGAATATTCTTTAATGGCCAAATCACTAACCTGATCTCAGCTTAATAGAGCATGTTTTTCAGTTACTGAAGCCAGAGAGACCCACAAACAATCAGCAACTAAAGGCAGTTACAGTAAAGGCATGGCAGAGTAGCCCAAGGGGGCATATGCAGTATTTTGTGATATCCATTAGTTTCTAAACTTCTGATTGTTACTGACTACAAAGGATTGTCATCCAAAACAGTATATTATTTTATATTTTAAATTATGTTAGTTTGTCCAAATAAAAAAAAGAGAGAATACATATAAATACAACTGTAATTCATTAACAGTTAATGCAGACTTCATGTAAAACCCTTTAAATTTTAAGTGTAAGTCTGCACTCTAATGACATATTCACTCATTCACAATTTAAAATTGAGTGTTGTAGTGTTCAGAGGCAAAGTTCCAAAATGTTTTACTGTCCAAAACAACTATATGAACCCAACTGTGCTGGAAACACTTTCACGACTGAAAGGTCAAATATGAAGTCTCCTCTGGTTACCACACCAAAAATAACCAACTGCATTTTTTCACTATATGTGGTAAGTATTGATGATCCTATCAAGCTCTTGGAAAATAAGCAGTGAAGCAGATTGCCCAAAGCATTAGGCAGAACACAGGAAGACAAAAAAACAAACATTTTATTTTTGAAAAGGACTTTTTTATGATGTTCAAGTAATTCAGTTTTGATTTTTATAAATCACACATTTATTGATTAATCTCTTATAAAGGTAAAGGTTTATACATTATAACAGTTCCTTGAATTCTCTCAGCCTCTATGAGCAATGACAAGTCATCTCCAGAAATGTTTTTAAATTAAGTTGAGTGTTGCAAGTAATTGCAGTACTATTATGGATATTACACTATGTGGGTTTCGTTCTGTAGAAAATTAAAAAAATTCAATTACACTGTGCCCTGGAGTTGCAGTAGAAGAAACACAAACTAGAAAAAATAAAAATTTTCTAGGTGACTCAAATAGGTAATGTGAAGGAATTTCACTAAGCGTGGAAAAGAGGGTAGCTAATATTTATCTGAGGTAAATGCCAACACATGTCATTTAAAGTTGGGATGTCTTCTAGAATATAAGTATTTTGGCACTATATTGGTGGCCAACTGTCCCTCCTCTAATTTTTCCACTACACTTGATTGTTTTTCTTTTTTTCATTGATTGGGTGACACCTGACTTTAGGGTTTTAAGTTGTCATCAATAACAAAGCAGTATTTTTTCTGGCTGTAATAAAAGCAAAATTAAACATTTCTAGTTTCTCAGATTAATTTGATCAAAATCAGTCACATCTTGATTGTTTGATTTAAAATTCATTAAAATAGATAAGAATAGTGCAGGCTAGAACTGAACATGAGTTATTTTATGGACTGTGTGTGTGTGTGTGTGTGTGTAGGTGTGTGCGTGTGTGTGTGTGTGTGTGTGTGCGTGCGTGTGCTGACGTAATGTGTATATCTAAGGGTTGTAAACACTCAGAATAGAACAGAAGGATACTCATACTAAAACATAATACCAAAGATACATTGGAAAGTTGGAAATCACTACACGAGGAAAGACAAAAGCTAAAACTGTTCAGAACAGGAATAAGGTAAAAACAGAAACCAGAGGCTTGAAAACATTACAAAAGATTAAATTCATTATTGAATCTCTGACTTGGATTCCTGGTCAGCGTACCAAAGCTACCAAAAGAGTAAATCCTAAAAAGAAACCCAACCTCAAACAATTCAAAATCCTAGTCAGGCTAGGTTCCATTTTTTTAGATTTCAGCAGAAATATTTTCCATTGCCAGACTGTTGCAAATACTAAATGTTAACCAGATCAGGGTTCTCTATCTTGAGTTTTTTTCTGATTGTGTCGCACTCAAATTCTATAAATATTTTTTTTACAATATGTTTGCAATAATCAGAGTCACAGTCTGTTACTGTAAGAGAAAGAAATATCAAGTCTTTAAATTGGACAGTTGTACGTAGTCATTTGCCTATTCTAAAACATTTTAAAATGCTAACAATGGTCTTCATGACAACCACTTGTAGCAGACAGTTTTAATGGATTTCAGATACTGTTAAATTCATCAACTGTTATTAGAGAACTGACCAAGAACACCTGAGGAAAAACTGTAACATGTCAATGATTTATACAGAAAAAGAACATAAAGCAACATTAGCATTCACTTGGAGATTTTTTTGTGTCCTCATAATGCCACTGTTTTGCTGTAAACACTACAGAGCTTAAAGTAATGAAAAAATATATATAATTAAGATATAATTAGAGAAGTAATTAAAGGTTAATTAATTCTTCTTACCTATGTCATAGTATATAACATCCTTTTTGAAGAAGAGATTCTAGTTCATTTTTCTCTGTTCAAATGAGAAACAGTAACTTGAAAACACATCTGTTTCTCAGCCTAAAAGTTCCAGAGCTATATCTGAAAAACTTTTTCAATGGACTATAATTTGATTTTTCTTACATATTCCCCCGGGGTATCCAGACTTTGCATAGCTATAATTCAGCAAAACTAAGGTAGAAATAACAGACATGAACAATTACTTTAGTGGTAGCTCAAGAAGCACCATTGTGATGTCCCCTGACTTCTGATGTTTTATACCTTCATTGGAAACCAAACCCTGTCACAGCAACCGTGCAGTATTCACACTGATTTACACCTAGAAAATAAAAATGATTTGGAGAAATAGTTTGAGGCACCAACAGTCTAACATCCCTTTGATGTTAACAAGCGGTAAATCAGGTTTCAGAGAGAGAGGAAGATGAAGAGGGAGACGAGGTACGATGAGGGGGGAGGATGAAGTGGAGACAAAAGAAAAAGAGCAGGTCAAGAAAGGGAAATGCTGGATGTTGAAAGAGATTTAAAGAAAGTTAAAGAGAGAGAAGAAAAATAGAAATTGAAAAGAGGAAGTGAGGAGAAGAGGGGTTGGGCAACTTTTCTTTTATGTTACAGGAGCAGGAGGAAGTTAAATTGAAAGAAATTAAAAGTTGAGAGCAGATAGGGAAGAAATGGTTTAGCTCTGATGTACAAAATGTTAACCTCTTTTCAGATCAAAGTCTTTCATAGGGAAGCCCAAAAAATTGAACCATACAAAACTGTGTTTAGATCATGTGTGCGTTTCTTGTGTTTATCAGGAAAAGTGAAATGTTGTTCCAAGATTGCTCTATAATAAACGTTTGCTAATTTGCTAATTTGCTAACATGTTCCAAATTCAAGTGCCTACAGTAAAAAAACATCCATCATCTAGCAAAAACTAGTCCGTTTTACAATGGGACTACTCATTTAATATATTATCATCTTATTTTTATTTTTTTTTTTACCTTTTATTGTTTATTTTATTTTCACTTACTGAATACGGGACAGACTTGACTGGGGGAAAGAAGGGGAGAAAGAAAGAGGGAAAGAGAAACAGCTGAGAAGAGGGACGGGGGAGAAGGGCAAAAGACAAAAACCAACAGAACGGGCAGAGAAAAAAAATGCATATATCAATCACCTGGGTCACCTGCTGAGAAAGAAAAAAAGAAAGCAAGCAGAAGAGAACAAGAGTAATAGAATAAACAACATCACAATGATATATGGGAATATGACAGTAAATACTAAATATTAAACATTATTGTGCAGCACAACAGAACACAGTGTGCTTTGAGGTAGGAGCCAAAAAGGGTGTAGTTTGTGGGTGTGATCACCCGTGTACACCTGTGAGCATGGACGCGCTTGTTTTTTGTTTTTTAAAAGGTTCCTTCATGTAATAATCTGCTAGAGGGTGTGGGGGGGCCACAGCCCCGTCCTCCAGGGCATGAAGCAGGTGTGGAGGAGATCAAAACTCCAGACATCCAGAGGCCCCCAGAACACAAGAGACCAAGGAAGACCAACAGAGGGGCAGCCGCGCCACTGTCCCGGAAAGAGCTGAGGAGAGTCCCAGATGAGGGCTCACTCAGCAGCCGCGGAGCAGAAGCCAGGGGGAGTTGCAGTGACGCGCCCGTGAGCTCCGCCGGCAGCCAGCTGCGCCTGAGTGACCGAGCCCCAGGCCGAGAGGCCGGGGGCACCCCACCTCCGAAGTGGCCCGAGCGAGCCCCAGGCTCCAGGCCCCGATAAGCGGCCGCCAAAGAGTGAGCCGGTGTGTACCTGGACGCCCATCCCCGGACACAAAGAACCACCAACGCACCGATGTCTGAGGGGGTCCGCCACTGACAGGGGAAGTGGTGGTAGGGGGAGATAGGCCTCCAAACCTTGGAGGGCCTGAGATGTCCCCAGAGAGGTGGCGCCTGACACCCAACCTGACATATAGACACAGATATACAGGCACACACAGATACAAACATCCATTCCCACCCTCATGCTCTCATATGCACTTACTCCACACTCAACCAACCTGGAGACAGACATAAAGAGACGTTGTACACACGATCACACTCCCCAAGCGTACTCTACAAACCGGGTCTAGGTGCCCCCGCCCCTGGAGGGGGGAACTGCACCCAGACCCAGGTGGTGTTTCCCTTTTCCCTGCGGTGGGGGGAGGCAGACCGCCCCGACTCCGCAGCAGCAGGAAGGCTCCACACTCCAGACCGCAGTCGGACGGTCTATGTCTATTTAACATTTCCATTGTCTTTCATTGTCGTATTGCAATAACTAAATCATTCTTAACAGTAACAGGTTGTAAAGAGATAAAATGAATATTTAGATGAATTGAGTTCACCTTAATGGTGTACAGCACAATAGGCCAAGTTGTTTACAGTTAAAGATTTTAAAAAACAAACTGTAGTGTGGGTGGTGTGAGCTTTTAAATAAGTCATCTGTAAGCAGTGATGTCTGATACACTAATTTCTACAACACGGGGATTGAATGTGAGGTGCAGCTGAGTGGAAAACCTAATAAACAGAAGTTGGCAGATTTAGAAAAGGAAGAAGACTGGGGTGTAAAAACAAAAAAGGGTGAAGACGTCAGATAACAGGAAATGGATGTTCATATGCTTTAGGGTTAAATAGGAATGGGTGGGGAGCACAGAACATTTGAGGCACTGGGAGATGAAAGAAAGGGTGGGAGGAGGGATGAGAAGTGTAGTGTAGAGACAGAGAGGGTGGAGAAGTTATAAACTTCTCAGGAATGGATTAATGGCCATAGAATTATATAAAGATGCAGAAATAAGAATAGGTGGGGCAGGAAAAAATAGTGAGAAAGTCTACTTAACACAGTTTTGCACCAACTGATGATTAAATATTTACACATATTACATTTTCTGAATATTGCAATTTTCTCAATATATTTTTTTCTAAAGCAGTCATAAATAAATAATATTAGACTGACTTTATGCCAGTTTGGAAATTGTAACTGCCCTTGCTTTTATTTCATAGCTGCTGAACTTTTGTTCCAATTTTTAAGGTACTTGAACACATAATTCTCTGCTGTCACTAGGAGAAGAATTGCTTTCTTTGTTTCCCTTTTCTCACCTTATAACTCTATTTGGTTCCTTTGTTGGCTATCCATGCACATTTGCAATATGTTATACAGATCCCTAGTTTAGGTATTATATAAAGAGCTATAAATATGCAAATACGGCCAATGCAGTATTTTAGCAAACTGTAACTTTCTGTTCAAATCTGACTGATTATTTCTATCTTTTGACAAAGACATTGCTGGTAAAAAAATGCACATTGATTAATCAAAACACTGAAAAAGATTAAAATTAAACAGAATACAATGTAGGATTTTCCATTGCCTTATGTCCCTTTCCAGTCAGTTCATATGGGGTCATATACTGGATGGTTTGCTAAAAGTGTATATCCCAACACTCACTTAAAACAAGCATTAATCAGGACAACAACTGCTTTAGCATTAATGCAATAAGAAAGATGGTTGAACTGCATAATGTTGTCCTTTGGGAACAAATAAAAAAAAAGTGTTTGCGTAACCAAATGAAATTAAAATCTATATTTAAAAATCGATTCTTCTTCAGAAATCCATAAACCTATTTTATAAATGAAGTTGTTTCATTTTAAATATGTATAGAAACAAACATTATTCCTACCAGTTGTTAGCGCTATGTCCCATGCAGTTTTGGTTCCTAAAAGGACTGCTCTACCCAGAGGTCAAAGTTCAAACCCCCTTTCCACTCATCACCGTATTAGAAGGTGTTGTGTTGCAACATTAAATTTCAAAAAAAACAAATATGTACTATAGAGTGTTAAAAAGCTTTAGACTGTTTTTTTTTTAAACAAAAAAAAGAAATCATGCATTTTGCTAAACCCACTGGTATTCTGGTTCACAGTATTCTTGTTGGTCATCTTATGTATTCAGTGAAATTGTGCTAATGTCTTAAAATGACTGCGATTTACTGATTCGAGGCTGTTAAATGTTAATATGTTGCTTCACGTTGGCGGAGATAACAAGAGAGAATTCGCAAACCTGAAATGCCACTAATGCAACAGGAAGAAGTACATTATTAACCTTTTCTTTCAGGGCACATTACAGAACAGTTTTGCAAAGTGCTTTACAAGATTAATAAACTTGTTATAAATCAGTGACAAATATCTTACTGGATGCAACACTATAATTATTGTGAAAACTTGCTTTAGGCTGTGCTTGAGCAATACACAACAGAAGCTGCATCTGTTTCTGTGGAAAAAACTCATGCAACTCATTTGATTTCTGTTTAAAATGTCACACATGCATGCACGTTTTTCCCAGTCTCAATCAAACTGTTTTTTCCCTCTTTTTTATTTATACATTTATTTTTAGGTTTCTCCAAACTGTGACAAGGTTTTGGTGAATGGCAAAGAAATGCGTGGTCGGCAGTCTTTGACCATCAAGTTCTCATACCTGCACCTATCTGCTCAGCTTCAGCTCACCGTCTGGGTGCCCAAGCTACCGCTTCAGATAGATCTGTCAGATACTGAGCTCAGCCAGGTCAAGGGCTGGAGGGTGCCAATCATCACTAACAAGAGGTAATTTGCCTGTCTGACCTTGAGGGAATGGGGGAGTGTAACACACGGTAGAAGGTGTAGGCATTAGCATAATTTTGTCAAAATGTAGAGCATTTTACGTACACCATTTTCATTTATGCTACAAAGACTTTTTTTTCTTTGGTAAGAAACACATTTTAAGACTATTCAGAAGGGAAACACAAACACCTGCAATTTCTGTTAGAATCGAGCAGTGAACTGTGAGGAACTGCTAGTTTTTGAAGTCACAAAAATTCATGGTACAGGCATTTGTTGAGTTGTATTTCCTACTCTTCTCTGAGAAATTTTATTTTGTCTTTCATTTTGGTGTGTATATATATATATATATATATATATATATACACACACTACAGCTTACAATGCCATATTTTCCAAATTCTCTCAAAGCTGAACCAAAGGTGTATCACTTTTAAGTTGCAGACTGACAATATTGTTTATTCCTACCAGTGTTACAAAGCACATAACAGGATGTTAAAAATAGAAATTGAGTGTTTCTTGCCAAAACTTACATTGGCATTAATGTTTACATTGGAAGTTTTCATCATTTACAGAGCTTTTAATGATTCTAAATAACATTATACTTTTGTGCTTCTATCTCTGATTGTGTATTTGTATGACAGGTATGTGTGTTTGTGTGTTTTATTCCTATTTCTCATCTTGCCACCCTTCCATTTTGTTCTGCTGGGCCTATTTTTCAATTTTGGCAATTTCTGCTCACGCAGCCACCAAGCCGTGTGCACAAACACACCTCCATCTCCCCAAACCACTATGTGACAGAGTGAAACACAAGCACTATTAGGTAGAGACATTCACACAGACACATGTGCAACTGGGGCACTGGGTAATGGAAAGAAAATTCCTGTAATATTACCTGAGTTTCATAGGTACTGTAAAGATATAAGACACAGATGCAGTCCTCTGTGTGTATATTCTTATGTGATTATATGATCCTATGTGTGCCTGTATATGGTCAATGATAGATTTCACAGAGGCAGGCAAAGGAGAAAGAATGTGTTTATTTGCATCCTTATAGATAAAAATACATTTTCATTTAGAGACGAATCGAGACAAGTTGCCTTCTTGTTTTTTAGCATTGAAAAATTAGTACATTCATAGTACATTTTATATTTCTTATGTTTTATTTCATTAGATTAGATCTGATTTAATTAATGACTACTGTATTTTTCTATATTCTGCAAAAGAAAGAAATAATTAAGAAGAAAGACATGCAGCTGTCTTAGCTGCAAGTCTATTTATTAGTAGATTGCTGCTTACTAGATTAACAACACAAAATACATTGACCAATATTTTTAAATACAAATATAATGATTTAGTTAGTTGTTTTTTTTTACTTTTTGGTACCATATGAAAGCAGAAGAATGGTCTTGGACCAATTAAAGGTGGTTTAAAGAATCCAAATTAAACTGAGTCAAACAATAATTCTGTTTTGACTCAGTAGTGTTGCAAATGTAGTTCTGCTCAAGACTCTATTAAATCCCCTAGTTATAGTGATTTTTACATATGTTGTTCCATTTCATTTTAATGTAATTCTTATAATGTAAAAGATTTTTGATGTTGTTTATAACGTTGCAAAGACTCATTTCTATAGTTTGGATCTACTGCTGCCCAACAGATAGTATTACACAAGAATAGAAAATTGACCAGTTACGTTTAAAATATTTTGACCATCCTAGTCTTATTACAAGTGCTTAATGTTCAAGTAAAATGTTTAAATGTGTTAAATGTAGATTAGAGACTCAAGTGTCCTTTATTTGGCTTAAAGTGTAACCTGAAGATGAGATTATTCAGTACATCAGCTGGAGCTGAGAGGAGAGAGGAAAGGGGACATTTAATTACTGGATAATCTCACCATCCCTTCATTTTATTTCTTTCTTCCTTATTTATCTCTTTTCTTTTCAGACCCACCAGAGACAGTGAAGATGATGAGGACGATGACAGAAAGGGCAAAGGCTGCACCCTACAGGTATCATTTGATTGTAAATCAGTATTGTTTCTGAGTGATCACAACTCTTTTAAAGGCAGTTTAATCTGAATAATATCTGCCTAAATACTGAGTTATTGATACTGAGTTGTACTTCTGTGCCATGTTTTTGTTTAATCACAAGCATTGAAGTAAGAGTCTGTTGTGCACTTTAGCATCAGAGTCTGAATTTGGCCTTGTTCTAACCTTTCAGTACCAGTATGCTTTGGTGCGGGTCCTCACTCATTTTGTCGCAGAACCTTCTGACCCAGGTGGAGAGATGGTTTACATGCTGGGTGCTGACTGGCAAGTTGATATCACTCATTTGGTCTTGGACCAATTAAAGGTGGGTATACACAAATGCTCACAAACAGTACCCTTCTATTCACTTGCAGATCATGGCTTCTTCACAAAAGGAATAGTTTAACATTTTGAGATATAAATTATTTGCTCACAGCTATGGGCAGTGACACTTTCTAATAAGTACTTGTAAAGTGGCTTAATATATAGACAGTGCAAAACATACATCCTGATTTTTTGCATTTACAGATGAACTGTGTGAACAACTATAGCACCTACAGGAGCTTCTCTGCCATGGAAACCCATGGCATGAAGCTCCCAACACACGCTTTTTCTGCTGATGTTAAGAAGGTTGCGACCTCTGCAGTTACTGAGTCAGCAGAGCTTTTACACACTATGCATCTCAGCACTCAGCAGCCCTACTCTGTAATTTTACATGGTCTGCCACTTTGTACCTGAGCTGCCACTTGGTAATAATATCACTTACAGTTGATTGTGGTATATCTAGGAGGACAGAAATTTCACAAATTGACTTGGTATAGCAGTAAATTGTATCAGAGTATCACACTGGAATAGGACTGAAAACACCTGAATTCAAAAATTAAGAGATGCACCCAAAGGTATATTATTATTGTAATTCTTTCTAAACAATAAATAATGTATCCTTTGACTGCCTCCTGTTTCTGTATTCTGCAGATAGAAGAGCCTCGCATTGCCAGATTAATAGATGGACGAATCGTAATCGGGCGGGACCTGGGACACACCAATATACAGGTATTCTCTTGCTTGCTTCATCACTAAAAGTGCAACCCATCTCTTCCCCTTCAATTGTAACTAAGCTGGTTGATATTATAAGCTCTAACACCAAAAGAACCCTTTCTGCTTACTGAAGTCTATATTCATCCCTATAGTAAAGTTAAGAAACTGACTGCAGTGGGTCATTTACTCATCATACAGTATTTGAGTATGTAAAAAAAAAAAAGAAATTCCACAAGCAATGTATTCACTGCTTTTTACAAAGTCCAGAAAAAGACAGTTGAAAGAACTCATTATGTCAAGTGCAGTGTAATTCGGCACTTCACATTACAGCCATAAGTACTCCGGTGATGTAAACACTATCCCCGTTCCTCATATATAAGCCTCCCCTGCTAGCTTGTTATACAATTAGCCACAATTAAATGTTGAATTTGGCCCTGACATCTCAGCGTGATGCTCACAAATTATACACATATACACACTGAACACAGTTGTGCACTTTCTGCATTCCAATGAGCCTGGCCATTGTAACTCAGTGTGACAGTGGAGGATAGTTCTGTGGCTTATTCTGTTATTTACTTATGCACGGTTATGTAGCAGAACTAAAGCAAAACCACCAAATGTTTCGCAGTCCTCATCAGTGTCGTCTTATGTTGTTTTCTGTTCTCTCTTGCATACATCACATATATAGAAATTATGTATTTTTATGGTCGCATTCATTAATGTGTTGAAGAGTATGTTTCACATCCATTAACAAGTAAATAAAAAATGGTTGGACTGAAGTTCAGTGCATAAGTGGCATGATTTTTGGTAACAGCTGGGTGTGTGTTAGCAGGGGACTTCTGCATTAATGTATGCGTGCACACACACACACAAACACACACATGTACAGCTGTGGACCGTTTGGGAGCCAGGAGAGAGAATTTACCGAGAATTCCCACTGAGATGCCAGAGTCGACAGGCATCATTTGATAGTTTGACATTTCAATTTTAGCCCCCAGCTCTGTCTTCCTGAGTCTCGCTTCTTCCTCTTTTTCCCGTCTCTCTTTCCTTTCTATCCCCAGTCTCTCTTTCTCACCTTGTTATTCTCTGCCGGTCTTGAGGAGCAATCCCAGAGCCGTCAGTCATTGCATTTTGTTACCTTGCTGAGGGTGGGATTAAGTTTGACGCCCTGACACATTTGCTGCGAGATTGTCTTTGTACACCAATCAGATCTGCCTGTCCTCCTGTCGCTGGGCGAAGTAGTACACTACAACATGGGCCCCCTAATCTCTATCAGTGTCTGTCTGCTGTTTCCCTGTTCATCTGTACCCCAATCTTTTTCATGCTCCTTTTTTCTGCCCCTTTCACTTACTGTCCTCCTCTATTTGTCATTGTCCCTCTCCTTCTGACACCTACTCTATTTATTTTTCTCTTGCTTGCTTGCCATCTTACTTACACTGTCCCTTTTTCTTTTCATCCACTCTGTTTTCATTTGAGTTGTCTTTAGTTTTGGCCTTGTTGTCTTAGTTGAATGCTGACACACTGGGGCACAGCTGGAATGCAGACGGGAACACGGTCTGTGTGCATTTGTGCGTAGATGTGTTTTCGTTACTTAGCGTGTGCTTCGCTGTGTGATGACAGCAGCAGAGTTTCCCTGAGTTTTCTTTACACATGCAATACCAGCACCATCAGCTTTTACAGATCCATGTTTGTCTGTATGTATTTGCATGTGTGTCTAAGACATGCTGTGCAGAAATGAATCAATGATGATCAGTCTGTGTGTGTTAACCTCCTAACTACTCCAAGTTTATGTGGCACAATGGTGGCTCTCACTGCTCTTGCACTGACAATGTTAAAATTTCACCTTAAGGAAATATTCACTCAGACAGCAAAAAAGCTATTTTATGCATTTCTGTTGTACAATGTTTTTTACTGTTTGTTCTATAAAAACTGTACTTACTGATGTCCAATTACTTTCACAGCAAATCACAAAAAAATAGAAAAAGTATGATTTCCTTGGGGGGTGAAAAGAAGCTTTTCTTAAACCTCATTTATTCAGCAAACTTTTTAAAGTTAAAAAATATTGGGGGGGGGGGGGGGGGGAGGGGGGGGGTGGATTTGAGTTTTTAGAAATACCTTTCCTGGTAACCAAAGACATTAAATTCAGTTTTGCATTTAGTTAATGCTTCAAAATTGCTGCTGAATAAAGGCATTAACAAGATGACAGCTGAGTAGCAGGACTTATCAGCAAACATTTAAACAGCTGTAATCTCAACACATTTTCTTGACATTTAGACTTGGTTGAAAAAATATTTGGCATCTGTTGGATGTCTTTCAAGAACATCCTTGGACTTTCTATTTACTTAACAGTTAAAAGAAATTAAATACACTTCCTTTCAAAAAAAATAAGATTCTTAAAGTCATTTGGTTTAGAAGAGGCAATGGCTCAGTCCACACAAGAAATTTCCTCACAAAGCAAATAAGAGAGAATGTCCAAAATGACGTGAATGTGTTTTTTATATGTGAAAACAGATGTGTGTCCAGAAATAGTAGTCTGTGTACATGTAGTGAACACTATGTGTCTGAGTCTGTGTGTCTGAGTAAACCACTGTTTTACATTGAAACAGCAACATTTGTTCATTTTTGGGCACTTTTGCCATTGACCACTTTTGACAAAATAAATAACATCATTTCTTGTAGAATGATTTTCCTATAAGCCACAACATAACCTTGTTCCTGTTATTTATATACTTTTCAAAACTATGAGACCAAAACTCATATTTCGTTGCTTTTTAACATCTAGCTTGCCAGGATAGGTGATTTAAACTTGAACTTAAATATGTTTTTGTATTGTCTTTTGTTGCAGGTTCTGTCCCCCTTGTCTGACTCGATACTGGCAGAGAAGACTGTAACTGTATTAGATGACAAGGTAAATATTGCTTTATTATATATATTCTTGAGTCCAATTTAGCAGATTAAAGGTTCTACCAGAGGCCAATATTAAGATTAATTACATCTGAAAGCAAACAACAACCAAAGTTCCTCACAGAGTAAGTAAACACGTGTTTATTAGGGCTGCACCTGTACACAATGAACTCAAATTATGCATATTTATTAAATAATGCAGCATCAGACCATGGCATGGCATACAAAGAGTGTTGTGATTTACTTAAAGTGTGAACTGTACTCTTACTTATAGCATGTTTAATGTCTAAATAATGTCTGATACAAAAGTTGTACGCTTGAAGAATCGCTTTTATTTTGTAATTATGCTATATTAATGTATCAGTCTTCCATTACTGATCTAAAGAGTTCCAAATGTGCTGAATCTACCCCGTTTTAAAGTGACTGACTTTACATTTTAGGATCATCATCAGAATAACAAACCTTTAAAAGGGGACAAAAACTACAACTTGAACTTTTTTAATACTGCTTTTTTTTTTTTTTTTACCTGAAGGTCACCATTTCTGACCTGGGAGTCCAGCTGGTTGCATCTTTGTCCCTTAGTTTGAGTCCAAGTCCTGTAAATTCTCAAGCCATACAGTTAACAACCACAGCTGCTGACCTGCTACATACACCTAAACAGGTAGGAGATCACTTTACGTCAAGTCTACATCTGCTAAAATTTTATGATCCTGTTATTCAGATTTACTTCTCGGCTCCAATAAGAAGATGCAGCTAGATGAGTACCCAGTTCAAGGTTGCATGAGGGGTGAGCATACCCCAGCTTTCATAGAGCCAGAGGCAGACACACTGAACATGGATGGATGAATTATATAAAAAGATTTTTGTTCTTATGAATATCTGTGATTTTACTCACACATTAAAACATTTCTGCAAGCCATCACATCCTCTCACTTTATCTAGTTTGGGCATGTAGCCATGTGATTCACATGCAGACAACTCTCTGCCTTTAGGTTTTTATTACACAAGTGAAATGATGGCCACCATCATTGCCTGTTCCTCTCTTCACAGTAATTCCCTAAAGGTTGTAATCATGGCTCTTAAATAGTAATTCTGCACTGCGAACATTATCTAGATGCTATCTCTCCCATAATCAGTTTCAAATTAGGGAAGTGTAACTTCAAGACTATAGCAATTACAGCAGCAACCGATTACAACAGCCATTTCTTTTTTTAAATGAAACTTCAGGCCCTAAATACAATCCAGTAAAAGAAATTAAATCGCAACAATGATGCCCTCCTGGGTTTTAAATGCACCTTAGAACACACATGCATCAACACTACATATGAGCGGGTGGAGGATGGGCGTCCAGGTACACACTGGCTCACTCCTTGGTGGCTGCTTATCGGGGCCTGGAGACTGGGGCTCGCTCAGGCCACTTCGGGGGTGGGGTGCCCTTGGCCTCTTGGCCTGGGGCTCGGTCACTCTGGCACAGCTGGCTGCCGGCGGAGCTCACGGGCACGTCACTGCCACCCCCCCTGGCTTCTGCTCCGCGGCTGCTGAGTGACCCCTCATCTGGGACTCTCCTCAGCTTTTCTGGGACAGTGGCGCGGCTGCCCCTCTGTTGGTCTTCCTTGGTCTCTTGTGTTCTGAGGGCCTCTGGATGTCTGGAGTTTTGATCTCCTCCATACCTGCTTCATGCCCTGGTGGACGGGGCTGTGGCTCCCCACACCCTCTAGCAGATCATTACATGAAGGAACCTTTTAAAAACAAGCGCGTCCATGCTCACAGGTGTACACACGGGTGCTCACACACACAAACTACACCCTTTTTGGCTCCTACCTCAAAGCACACTGTCGATCTTAGGTGCTGCACAATAATGTTTAATATTTAGTATTTACTGTTATATTCCCATAGATCATCGTGATGTTGTTTATTCTAGTGCTCTCGTTTTCTTCGGCTTGTTTTCTTTTTTCATTCTCAACAGGTGAAATTAAAAAAGTATCTACTGTTATCTATTGTTAGCTAGTTTATTGTGATGGTGTTGTTTTTATTATGTTGCTCTTTGTTGTTTGTTTTCTCTTCTGGTTTTTTTTATCTCCATACAGGTGATCCAGGTGTTTTGTTTGTTTTTCTTTCTTTTTTTTCTTCCCCCCTTTCTCACCATCTCTTCTCCCCTCTATTTTTCTTTCTCTCCCTCTCTTTCTTTCATTCATCTCCCTGTCCTATCCCCCAGTCATGTCTGTCCCGTCTTTAAAAAACGAAAATAAAATAAATACATAATTATAATAAAGGTCAATCAAATGGACCAATATGGCAAGGCCATGATGATCCACTTGGTAAAGTAAATCCACTTGGCATCTTTCTTGGCCTTCAGACAACAATTCTGATGGCTAAAGATCCAAACTGGACAGGCAAAAATAAATAAATAAATAAAAAAAATAAATCGCAAAATGAATTTGTCACCTATGTTTACAAACACAGTGAAACTAAAATTGTTATAACATTTAAAAATCTTTTTTTAACTCGTCTCCGTCTCCACTTTGATCCGTTATATCATCACACATACCCGTTAACACAGTTAACAGGTACCATTTACTTATTATTCTTGATTTTTTAATGACATTGCCAAAGTTTATTTTATACCTTATGAAGTTATATAGAATATGTTAGGCTGTCTTCATACTTATTTTTGTTTGTTTGTTTTAAAATTGCCACAACATAAATACCACCCAAGGGCTAAGCAGCTCACCTCAATCAAAATACAGGTTTGATCCTGCAGTTTATTTAAAAAAGGTACTAAATCTTACTTACTAGGTTATATCAGTGCATTAGTCTTTTTATTTTTATTAATAAGAAGAACAAAGCTGTTTGTCAATGTAAATCTGTGAAGCAGGACCATTTAAAGAAATGGTTTATAAAGGTTTATCTTATCTGATATTATTTTAAGAAAGAAGAAAAATCTTTGCTTTTCTTGTACATTTAGTGTGAAATTCAGAAAGTATTTTTCTTTGGATGGATTTTTTTCCTGTTGTAATTGAACAGGAAAAAGACAAATCAGAGAAAAAAAGTGTTTCTGTCCACAAAACAGGTGTATAGGTTTTAGTTGTCAATACTGAATAATGAAATGTGTTTGGGAAGCATAGCATTGCAGACTAACAATTATGAAGGTGGAAATGTACAATTGCTAACATCTAGTTTTAGCAATTAGATTTTAGCAATTTTTTAAAATTAATTTTTACATTTTTTTTAATTTTCTTAAGCTACTTTGAAAATCTAGTTAAAAAATTGTGTAAGAAATGAACAAACTGAAAATTACGTGTGGTCAGCATTTGGACAAAATACATTTGTCATGGGTCTGCGGCGGCAGACCATGTGTTTCTTTTTAGCGGACCCAAATACAGACACTCGAGGAAGGGACAAGGTTGAACGAAAAACACGCTGTTTATTGAATGTGGAACACGAAAGTACAAAATAAGAGAAACCAAAACCAATAGCTAAAATAAACTGGAAAAACTGAACTAGAAGCAAAGCACAGGGATAATGGAAAAACTAGGGCCCAGGAACACGGGAGAAGACGAACAAGCAGCCTCACACTGAACAAAGGGAGACAGAGGGCTTAAGCTTGGAAGGATGTATGGCAGGAAGAGGCAGATGAGAGAAGGAGTGAGGGAACACGAGAGAGAGGGGATGAGAGAGCACAAGAGAGAGAGACATGACAGGCTGGGGAAACATGGAATGACACACAGGAAAGGGTGATGAGACATCATGACAAGACAACATGAAAACTAAACATAGGAGCCCAAAAGATACTGAAAAATATAAAACCAAAATATTATACACAAAGAAATCACAAAACACCATTAATTCTAAAAGGCTGGGACAAATGACCCAAGACTACGACAACATTATGAAAATGCCATATACCAGTAAATAAGATTAAAAAGTTACACAGTTGGGTCTTTGAGACTTTGTAATATCTAATATTAGCTTTCCAATTTTTTGTGCTTCTCCTGATAACATGTTTGAAATTACTGTGGTATTAGATCTGGATAACTACACTGGGCAAAACCTGCAGAAATGTATGGAAGGGGTTCCTAAAAGGTTAAATGTCAGCGACATCTCATGCACTTGATGATTTTACACTGCCCTAAGGATTTAACAGGAGCATGCCACAGTCTTTTGAGTCTGTGAATGTGGACTTTGAGTATTTTCTAAAAAGTGAGTGACTGTGGGCCAATCTCAGAGTCGAAGAAAGGTGTTCCATCAAGTAGTTCCCAAGCTTATACAATAGCATTTAACAATTTCAATGATGTTAAAGTGAACTACTTTAGAGAAGTAAGGGATCTCAAAACTTCACTGTAGGTGGCAGACAGTTGGTGTCGTAAGCCACCTCTTCTGTTCAAAGATGGTCAATCACAGTGGACATAGATGACCTCTTTCACTACTCACTTCGTTAAATAGAAAACTAAAATGCAGACACTTTTAGAATGGCACGTTGAGTGCATAAAATGTGAACTTTACCAAGGAGCCAACTTGAAACTTACAAGAGTCCAGCAAGTATAAAACTGTATGCCATGGCCCATGATAGGAATGTACTGTGATGAACAAAAGCAAGATCAGGTGTTAACAAGACCAAAAAAAAGACAAACATAGGAAACATGATAGGAAACAGATCAGAAATCACAGAGACAGGCGAGGAAGTAAAATAAAGCAAGGCACAAAAGAAGAAAGAGGGAACAGCCAATAAAAAGCAAGGACTCTTTGTTGATGTCAGTTATCTTTGCTTGAAATATCAGATGACAACATTCTTTCTATCTTGTGCAAAGAAAAAGTATCAGTGATAGATATTCTCTTTGATCTTCTGGATGAACTATTTAAAAGCTTCAGTTGTAATTGTGCAGGGTTTTTTTCTCTTTTTCAGGAAGCTGGGATCAGTGCATGGATCCAGTACAGTGATGGTTCAGTGACACCATTGGATATATATGATCCAAAAGACTTCCTACTTTCAGCTGTCTCACTTGATGAGAATGTCATTTCTGTTACCAATCAGGTACTGGCATCTTCCTTTATATTGTCAGCAGTGCAAACAAGTGACAGTTTTATACATTTGTAGATCATGCTTTTTAGAGCAGAAAGCCCAAATTCAATTCAATTCAGTTCAGTTAAGGTTTATTTATAGTTTGCAAAGTCATAACAAAAGCTGCCTAAACGCGTTTTAAACTGTAAGGTATTAACTTCCACATTCTCGTTGTCATTTAGGAACAGCACTGGCCCATTGTAGTAGCAGAAGGTGATGGGCAGGGGGCATTGTTTCGAGTAGAGATGGTCATCTCTGAAACTTGCCAGAAGTCAAAAAGGAAGAGTGTGCTGGCATCTGGAGTTGGAAATGTTATAGTTAAGTTTGGAGCAAAAAATGACGAAAGAGGAGTGATGGGAAGAGGGGGGCAAGATGATGGTGGAGGGTTGGATAACAGCACCAGTGAACAACGGACAAAAGATGGAGGAGAGTGGAAATCCAACAGTGCAGCAGTGGACCGAGAGGAAGGAGCCATGAGGAAGGTATGGAAAAAAAAACAATAATAAAACAGTGAGGAAAGGATATTTTTAAGAGTATTTTCCTTAAACTGTAGTTTTAGAGTTTACTCACATTGGATAAACACATTTAATCATCAAAGTTTAGTTTGTTTAAGTAGTGTAATCACTGTGAGTGGTTGTGCACCTTCTTGGTCCAGGGCATTCCAGTATGTCACACATATAGTCTGATCATTATCCATGCTTAGCACAGAGCTCCCAATGTTTCCTGCCTCTGTGAAAATTGCTGTGTTAAATATAGTAAATAACATAACTGTGATGCAGAGAGGACAATATGTCGCTGCGTAGTGTGCGAGCAGGCCAGCAGGAGAATGGGGAGAGGGAGTCAGTCTTGTGTAATAATGCCGTATTTACGTGAATCCAAATGAATATACAAAATCCACATATTTTAACCATTTACTATATCTGTGTTTTCGTTTCCATTTTCAGGTTAGCTCAACAACCAAGAGTACAGTAACCCATCGTGCTTCAGGTGGCAAAGGTGCTGGTGGTGGCAGCAGCAGTAGTCGTGGCAGTGGCCCCAACCAACCAGGCGACTACAGTAGCTACCCAGCACCAGTGGAGGTACCGGGGACTGGAAACAGTGAGCTAACCCAGCCCACTAGAGGCCTGTCAGACCTGGA
The DNA here is from genome assembly GCF_965226115.1 of Aulonocara stuartgranti. Taxonomy (NCBI): domain Eukaryota; kingdom Metazoa; phylum Chordata; class Actinopteri; order Cichliformes; family Cichlidae; genus Aulonocara; species Aulonocara stuartgranti. The sequence goes on along the minus strand of NC_138948.1, from coordinate 10,003,576 downwards.
GATTGGGATGTATGCCCTTCTGGGAGTATTCTGCCTGGCAATACTGGTTTTCCTCATCAACTGTGTCAGCTTTGCTTTCAGGTAAAAAAAACAAAAAAAACCCTGAAAACCTAAACATGTTACTCAGCAACAAAACATGATGCACATTAAATACTGAGGCAGGTCCATTATGGTTAGTTAATATATGGGTGGAATATAATGTGAAACTGAAAGGATCTATGAACCAAAAAGCTGGTTTTGACAGGTAATCGGTATGGGCCTAATATGCCCATATTAGGTAACCATTGTCTATTGGAGGATTAAAATTTAAGCCAGATCAATGTCTTGTACAAAGTTAAAACCTGTAAGAAAGCTTATTCATTGCAAACAATATTTAATGATGGGCATAAGCACCTTTGCTCAACCACATTATTTTGTGAGAGAAACCTTTTGAGAGAAGTCAATTGAAAATAAAACAATTTCAAGTGTAGAGATTGTTGTCTGATTTTCAAGATCCCATTGATACACTCAGTCTTTACTTTTTAGAGAGGTAACTACTGCTCCAGTTGGGAGTGAAGTATTCATATCAACAGGCTAGTTTATTAGAAACACATATCACTGAGCCTAAACAATTATAAAAATAATAAATAAATAATGAATTACCCTTACAATAGCAGGAATGTTCAATGAGCTTATTTTACCTGTGATAAGATTGCATCCTTCCAGTCATCCTTCCTCCCGCTTTAGCCTCTAAAATCAGCTGATCAAATGCAGTAATCAGTTATCTGTTCTTTTCTGATTCTGTCCTCTCCTTTTTGTTTCAAAATGGCAGAGAACATTAATTGCTCTGTGGCTTATTAAGTGATCAGTGGAAAGCAGCGGTGGTTGGCACAAAAATCCAGCATACCTCTCAGATAAATGTTTTTGCATTAAACATGTTTTATGTTCTCATATCCTTTGTGTGCTGCTATTTTGTGTGGATTTTAAGAGACAAATCAAATGACAAATGACTCTCACCAAATGTAAGTTGATTGTTCCCAGCAACCCAAAACTGGTTAAGCAGTTGAGAAAATGGATGGATGGATAACAGACCCGTGATGCATCACTTATTGCTTTGCTAGTACCATGAAAACCTAAAATTGGACTTAATTCTCCTTCAAATTTTCTTGAACTTTTTAGTGATATTTTGATGGGGTAAAATCCTCAACTTTTATCTGAGTATTAATTTTTGCAGTCATTCCTTGTATTGTCTGATAATGCCTATAGATTATAGTCATGAAACTGCATCTGTTTAAATTTTTACCTCCATTGATGTTTCATTACGAATTTTCCTCTGCAGATACCGTCACAAGCAAGTCCCAGTTCTAGAGGCAGGAGGCAACATGAACCATGCCCACGACTGGGTGTGGCTTGGCACTGAGGCTGACCTTTTAGCAGACCACCCTGACCAATGCCAGGGTGGCATGCCGGATGAGTGCACCACCATAATTGACCGCAATGAAGGGGGCTACGAGGAGAACAAGTATCTACTGAATGGGGCTGGTAACACCTTGGTAATGGGAATGGGCACTATAAGTGGGAGCGGTGGCAGAGGTGGACATCGGGGTGTCACCCATGGACAAACCTTGCCTAGATCTGTTCCAGAATCGCATCAGTGCCTTTCAGCAATCACTACTGGTGGCAAAGATGCTACAGGTCAAAAGGAGCATCTGAATAATTCCCCCCAAGCCACAGCTGCAGCTGCTGTTGCAGCGGCCAAACGCAAACGTGTCAAATTCACATCTTTTGCCACTGTTCTGCCCAATGATAATTCAGGTGGTGGCCCATACACCAACTCATCAGTCCTGGTGACGAATGGGAGTGAAGATGATATCAAGTGGGTGTGCCAGGATATGGACCTAGGTCAGTCTGAAATCAGAACCTATATGGAAAGGCTACAAGACAATCTGTGACTGATGGGAAAGAAACTGAGAAATGGCGGGGCAGAGGATTAGTACAGTAGGGGGAGAATGGACAATGAGTACAATTCACCTATAATGCCTTTGCAGTGGATATATGGAGGGAGAATGGGAGGGATATAGGAAGCGTGAAGGGAACATAAAGTGTGATGATGTGTCTGGAAGAGTATCTAAGAGACATTGTGTTGGGTTGGGGACGCTTACATTTAGCATCCCTTAGGCTATGAAAAGCATCACTAGCTCACACTAAAATTAATGGTAGCAAATAATAAAAAACTTTGAGTTTTTTCTGTTTTATTTATTGTGAAAATATTAGTGTAAAAATCAATAATAAAGTCACTATTGTTTTAAATGTTTACTTTCAGAAAATTAGTAAACCATTGTATAGATACTTACAGTAAATTCAGGGTACGTTATTGGACAGACATTTGTAAGCCACTTTACATTTAAACGAGGATGGGAAGGACTTACATCATGTCCTGCCTTCAGAAGTCTTTTTTACTCGTGTGGTTTATTGCCAACCTTTGCTGTGGCCGTTGACTAATCATTGATCTACTTTTGATATACAAACATTTACCTGCCGAGTCTGCAGAATGGTTACGTAATGAGTTCTCTGACGAATATGTGTTGTTGGTTTATCATGTGACCCATTTCTTATGGCATTTCTCATAAGTAACATGTGAAATGTAATAAATATATATAGTCCAAGTACTCAACTAGAAATTCAGGCATTTTGCAGTTACTAGTGGGAATTGCCATTCAGCTCTGTATTCAGGCAAATGTGCTCTTTCTTGAAACAACAGAGTGTCTTGAGAGTTGGAAAATGATGTATCTTACAAAAGACTGTTTCTCCCTTGGATCCAAGACAGAGGCATTTATTCTTGCACAATTACAAACAGGAAAGGACATTAGCCATATTTGAGGCTGATTTTCTGTTTTCCCTGCAGCCAATGATGGCTTTCTCCCTCTATCCAGAATCACTCCTGTCATCCCCTGGCCCATCTCCTTGTCTGTGATTGGACAACAGTAGAACATTTGTGAAGTTAAAAAAAAAAGAAAAATACACACACAGTGAAACACTGAGTGTAAGGGGACTGACTGAAGTGTCTCATATTAAAAAAAAAGGAAGTGGTTGGGCTTTGCAAAGCCTGACTGAGCACCTAATAATGAAGATTATTAAAAAAAATGTACCACATAGGCAACCAGACAGACAGGAGTACCTGCAGTGTTGAACATTGAGATAACAGGATGTACTGAATGACATGTGAATGGATAATGATAATGGAATGGATACCTGACGAACAAATATGGATACGTACCAGCTTGTTGAACATTATTATGAATATATTGGGTTTTTTTTCCTTTTGTTTGTCCTTTTTGATAAATAGAAGGTTTTTATGTTTTTCTTTGTTATGTTTTTCCCTAATTTGGGAAGATATTAACTGTAGCGTTTTATTTCAGAGATTTATTAAGATTTAAGAATATATGATCCTTTTTTTCCTTCTAGATACCTATTTATTTGAAATCATGTTTGAGAGGGTGAGGAAGGAATGACAGGGCAAGGACAAAGACTGAAAGTAATAGGCCTGCTGGTGAATGATAGCACATAAAAGAATAAGTGGAAAGAAGGACTCAGAACAGGCAAAGGTTGCCTCACCTTCGTTAAGCTCAGGTGACGAGTCATGAAGAACCGACAATAAAAAAGGAGAACTGTACGATGTTAAGATTGCAATATTTATTTATAAATGTGTTACTGTTTCAGAGTACACTGTATGTTGTAAATAAATAAACATGCTTCAAAGTGCTTGTGAATAAGATTGCAGGCCACTAGCCAACAACTTGGTGATATTTTGTACATTTTACAGTGCAAATATGGTACACAATACTATCTACCACCACAATGTGAAAGTGATCTTATGGGTTCTTTTTTTCTAAAGATGTTCCGGTCTTTACTTCAAGTATTGAATGAGTTCTTGTCTTTGTACAGGGTAGAAATCAGTTTACCTCCGTGAGATGTAAAAATGGAGGCCATTACACTCAAAATTGTTTGAGAAGGGCGAGTCTCAGAGGTCCATTTAGGAAAGCAAATTAAACCAACTGTCACAATGTTTTTTTAGTGGGCTCATTCAATTGAAAACAAGGGCATAATTTTGATTACTAAAAGCATCTCTATTTTCAATCATTTGTTAAACAAGAAACATTTGAAAAATACACGCTGGCATCAAAACACAAATGATTGGGTCTGAAATGGAAAGAATTGGGAACAAAAAGAAAATGCGGTGTAAACAGACACAGATAAGAGACCTGAGCTGATGCCAAATGGGGAATAAAAATTGCCGTATGGCCTCCACCAAAGCAATAGATATTCTGACTGATGATGACAACTATACTGTATGTTCTGGACACATTACTGTATCTATCCTACTCTGCTCTCCGATGTAGTTATAAGACTGCTGTGCTCCAAAGGAACAGTCATATGGATCCTAGTTCAATAGTTGCTTAAGGTATAAGTGTTGCAATGCTCTCAGTTGAAAAATCTTTCTTAAATTGCTGTGAATGTATTCATACTTTACAGCTTTGGAAATCCATTTTACCTACTTTTATTTTTTAAAAATATATGGATGTCAACTTAAAAAATACAAGGCTATTTTTGAGAGACTGCAGATTGGGTATTTCAGCTTGCACTGTATTTGATATCAAAGAAAGAAATACACTGTAAAAAAATATATATATAACAATGTCAGCAAAAACCACAATGTACAACACGCTTATTAAACTACTGCTAGCTTGTCCTGAGAGAAATAGTTTAACTTATTTGCCTTTACAAATATCAGAGATAACCTCTCTAATATTATCTGGTCTTTACCTCATATAAAGCACCTTGAGATGGCTGTTATTGTGATTTTGCTATATAAACTGAATCCAGTTCAATTCAGTTGAAATGAAATAAAATAACTGCCACAACTGGTAGCTTCTAGAGGGTAGACTTAACTCATGTTTGGTGCCACCGGTAACATTGCACAGATTTAGGCAGAATTGTAAATGCAGAATCAAGATAACTTTTTAATTTTGTTTTTCTTAGAAGTCATCTTTATTGGTCAATTAATGCCTTATATCATATGGCAATTATTTTTCTACAGATTATCCATTTAATTTTTGTTTTGTTTCTCATAGTTGCACATACTACTAAGATGATTAGGCGTCTTTTACAGTCAATATTCAACATGCTGCACAGGAATAGTTGCCTTATTTTTCTGACAGAAAATGAGCACTGCTTTGTTTTCAGAAAAGTTGTCTAACTCTGCAGATGTCCCTTGCCATTCCAAATCTTGCTAGAACATTCCAACATAGTATCAGTCGTAGACAGTATAAAAGATGGTTGTAGCTTCTGGGTTGTGGAATATGAAGCCAATGCAGAAGTGCCTTAAACCTAAAGTATACTCTGTCACAAGTCAAGCTATTGTCACAGATGACAATAGCTTTTCTTGCAGAGACTTTATTTTCTTATATAAGTCTACTGGAAAAATGGCTTTCTGTTTTGACCTGTTTTGATCTGTCTTGACCCGATGTGTTTATGAACTTAGTCGCTCATTTTGGGTCGCATTGAATGCAAAAAATAAGCCTATTTTATAAAATCTTGGTCATTTAAAAAAAAAGAAAAGAAAAAAGAAGAGTATTATCCATGGTATTCTGTCATCACGCTCACTGCCTAAAAATCTATCAATTATAAGTCATTATTCAGTGAGGAAATCACATTTCTTTAAAACTAAGATGGCACAATAAAAGCACTAATCTTAAGGCTTCTTAACCAGTGGATTACATCATAGTAACTACTTCCACCTTTTACACTGGCTGTGATACCAGTAAAGTTGTTTTCAGACCAGTGCACATGACTTCTAAAAATATGCATTTAAAAAAAACTATTTCTCTTTGATAACGCCAGCTGATAGCAGTAGATCAAGCAAGCAAAAACATTCTTTTATAGCAGGTACATTTGACTGCTGAAAAATCCAACCTCACCGAAACAGGTTAGATTTTACAAAATCTATTACACTGTTACATAGTCACACATGGGCAGCAGTTTAATATACTACAGAGTAGAGGAGGTACTAGCAGACATGAGCCCTAAAGTTGCTTTTTTTTTCCTTTTAATTATTTTTTTTTTTCTTTTTGCCTATTGTCATTGTTTAAAATTGGTTAATGGAAGCTAATAAAATCCCATAACCAAAAAACTGGCCGACTGCTCCTTGTTTTATTTCCATTTATCTATATATTTCTGCAAAATAAATCAATTAATTACTTAAACTAAAAAAATAAAAGCCTTTGGTTTTTTAACATGATAATATCATGATTTTACTCATACTGTAAAAGGCATGCACGTGCACAAAGAGAAACACACCAATTTTTTTTAAATTTTAAATCCTGTTTTTAAACCTCTCGTGGGGCAAAGAAAACAGGAATTTAGCTTTTTATTCAAGCAATAAATGCTCATTTTCCAAAACACAGATTTGGTCTAAACTGAGATTTAGATCAAGTTTTTTTGCACTTTACAGAAATTTTCTGCTTAGTTGGGGCTAGGCGTAAACCATGATTTGGGAAACTGTCTGTTATTGGGATTGTCTAAAATGTGATACGACACTAATCGAGACTAATCGATTCTCATGCTCTTGGACTTAAAAGATTGTCTGAAACTCTTGCTTGTGGATGATTGTACAAACTGATGTAAAACAGCAAAAAAAGCAATTTATAGACAAAAAAGAAAGCGCAAAGCACGTTTGTTTTGGAAAATCTTTAGACAAGGTTTACAGCCCTACTCTTCTCATTTGTACTTGTGCAAAAGGTTAGTCAGCCAACAAATCAGATCAACAATATCCATTATTTAATTAGGAATGAGCAGCTCCATCATAGATGACTCAAAGCTACAAAAACAAAATTCACTGATTAACATTGCTTGGATCAGAGATAGAAATAAATGAAAGCAGAATCAGTTCTGTTCTTTTTCTAATTGATTCAGTGTCTGGTAGCTTTTGATTGATAAGGATTTAGCAATTCCGATTCCATTATCAGTATTGCTTATTGTACCAATGCCTTATCAATTTTTATTGGGTTCTCACTGGCTCCACTTTGATAGTGACCATCATTGCCAAGCAGCATATCAAAGGCATTACATTCATGCAATTAACTGCATGCTGTGTGGTTAAATGTTGGTTTAGTTGGAGGTATTTCCCTTCTTTGCTTTCATTAGTGTTGGGGTCATTACTCAAAAAAATAAAGTCATATAAGTTTTCTCTTAGTATTTAGATGGTAAATGGCCTGTATTTATATAGCGCTTTACTAGTCCCTAAGGACCCCAAAGCGCTTTACATATCCAGTCATCCACCCATTCACACACACATTCACACACTGGTGATGGCAAGCTACATTGTAGCCACAGCCACCCTGGGGCGCACTGACAGAGGCGAGGCTGCCGGACACTGGCGCCACCGGGCCCTCTGACCACCACCAGTAGGCAACGGGTGAAGTGTCTTGCCCAAGGACACAACGACCGAGACTGTCCAAGCCGGGGCTCGAACCGGCAACCTTCCGATTACAAGGTGAACTCCTAACTCTTGAGCCACGATCGCCCCATGAGCCACGATCGCCCCATGAGCTGAAACAAATGTCCATCTACCACCTACTTACACTTTTTAAAACAGTACAGTTCTTTCAAGTCAGCATAATAAGCCTTACAGGTAAAAGTAAGGGAAAATAATTTATGAGTCCTCTTTATCCATGGGTATCATTATGTTGCACAGCTGACAAAAGCAAGACACCTACCATGGTAGGTAAAGAAACTGTGTGAGCGAGTCAGGATTTTATTATTTCCAGGTAGACTATGCTTCTTTTGAATGGTTATTGAGTACTGGAGTAAAAAGCCAGTAACAGTAACAGTTACTAACCATTATTAGAGCAGCAGAGTGGCAATAAAATCTTGAATACATTATAAGTATTTGATATCAAATGTATATTTCATCATACAGCTCTAATTTCAAATATATTTGTTATACAAACCTTTATCTTAATTAACTTTGGGTGTAAATGCCTCTCCATCATCAAAATTCCTGCTGGTCCTCCCAAGGGCAGCTTATAGAAATCGTATGTGATTAGACCCCCTACTAAAGTTCCTAAAGGTTCTCAAAGAATCAGTTGGCCTCTGGGTACAATCATCACTTAATAAAATGTAATCATCTGACACTTATCTGCTTCATGAAAAGAAAGATAGAGGAAAATAATTTCAGTAATTCCACACAGTAATTCCTAACTAACTCATAAGAACCTATTCTCATTGCATTCAGCTGTTGCAGATCGAGCATAATAACTTTTAATTTTTATTGCACAAAAGGATGAGACCGTGAAGGTAAAGCATCTAGGACAGAAACAGCTGCATTATACTTACTATATTTAGGTATGAACACAAAGCCAAAAACGAAAACCAGCATAGAGGCACCACAAAACGACCACCACAGTGATTCTGCTGTACAAACATAAACAGGTAGAAATGGAGGCTGCAGCCTGACTGCTCATCAGTTTGTTACCTATTGAAGTTCAAGGTCTGACTGTTGGGTTGGAGTCGGCAAACATTCAGCTTTAACATCACTCTGAGTTCTTGGCTAGCTTAGCATTAGCGTGCTGTCTGTGCAGATTCGTGCAAAGAGTCAAAGTTGTGTTAGCAGTATAATGCAGCTGTTTCTGTCCTAGATGCTTTACCTTCACGGTCTCATCCTTTTGTGCAATAAAAATTAAAAGTTATTATGCTCGATCTGCAACAGCTGAATGCAATGAGAATAGGTTCTTATGAGTTAGTTAGGAATTACTGTGTGGAATTACTGAAATTATTTTCCTCTATCTTTCTTTTCATGAAGCAGATAAGTGTCAGATGATTACATTTTATTAAGTGATGATTGTACCCAGAGGCCAACTGATTCTTTGAGAACCTTTAGGAACTTTAGTAGGGGGTCTAATCACATACGATTTCTATAAGCTGCCCTTGGGAGGACCAGCAGGAATTTTGATGATGGAGAGGCATTTACACCCAAAGTTAATTAAGATAAAGGTTTGTATAACAAATATATTTGAAATTAGAGCTGTATGATGAAATATACATTTGATATCAAATACTTATAATGTATTCAAGATTTTATTGCCACTCTGCTGCTCTAATAATGGTTAGTAACTGTTACTGTTACTGGCTTTTTACTCCAGTACTCAATAACCATTCAAAAGAAGCATAGTCTACCTGGAAATAATAAAATCCTGACTCGCTCACACAGTTTCTTTACCTACCATGGTAGGTGTCTTGCTTTTGTCAGCTGTGCAACATAATGATACCCATGGATAAAGAGGACTCATAAATTATTTTCCCTTATTTTTCTACTAGCTTTTACCTGTAAGGCTTATTATGCTGACTTGAAAGAACTGTACTGTTTTAAAAAGTGTAAGTAGGTGGTAGATGGACATTTGTTTCAGCTCATTGCTCTACACTATTAAAAAAAGTAGACCTGAAATCTGTACAAAATATTACCACCATAAACTTAATTTCTAGGGTATCAAATCCCGCCAATTGTCAGTGACAGCAGCATCTCACTTCAGTGTGGAGGGTTAGTAATGTGAAGAAGCATATTTCAAGAATTTTTTTCCCATACCTTAAACTAAACATGTAGTTTTCAATTCCTAAACCCAATCAGTTACCAAAATGTGTGAATTTGTGAAGGCCAGTAAAAACAAAAAAAGTCAGAGGATTAAAAAAAACTATGTAAACAAAGTGAAAAACTCAACATTTCAAAACAAGACAAAACCCTCCTGACAAATAAACCTGTAAACACCTCCAACCACTGTTTTACTGATTTTCTTGCTCTTTAAACAGGACTGCTAACCTTCAGCATCCGGCATTGCTGCACATACTGTCAGTAATCAAAAGCAAAAGATGCCTCTGACATTAACTATGACTTTAATCTTTGGAAAAGTATGGCATCTTTGATTGAAAAATCATGGACCGGGCTTTCAGTGAGAGACTTAGTGTACAATGTGTAATAAGTAAAACATATTTTAATGTTTTGTTTTCAGACTGCAATATCTGTGATGGATTTTATTATCCAAATAGTCATAATTCCTTTGTTTTATAGAGTAACATTTCTGCCATTGAAAGCTTGGCTGTTGATAGTTTGGGCATCCACATTCTCATCTACAGTGACCACCAAAGAAAAAAAAATGAGAGGGCCTGTCAGAAAAAGGATTGGCGATGATAAAAAAAAAACAACCTCCTGCAAATCAAAGACATCCAGAAGTGTAATTGAGGAATTCAAAGTGGGCACTGTAATACAACAAAATCGGAGCTAGAATGGATATGAAGAAAATCACCAATGCAAGAAATACTTTGGTGGAACAAAAAAAAGTTGATCTTTCTCACCCATAGACACATCAGAAAGGGCTGACTTTTGTATAATGTAGAGGAAATGTACTACTAAATGGAAGATCTTAAAAGAGAAAACTGGAGGACTGAGGTTTCAAGATCCCGAATTCACCAGATATAGTGTTAATTTAAGTAGAAGATGATATGTAATAGTGATGACTTCACAAACCGGTGGAGCTTAGCTGGCTTATCCACCATGCTTAAGAAACTGTAAACAGTAGTTGCAACAGAGAAAAGACTGCTGGATGTAAGAGATATTGAATTTCCACTATGTTCTGCTTGCTTGGTATATCTTTTTAATAAAAAATGCATTCAGAAAGAATTTGAATTTCTATTTTTATCCTTGGTGCTTATTTAGTTAGGTAAATAATTTACTGAACAAAGGTGCATTTTAGCTAGTTTTTGCCTCTGTGCATTGCCAAAGTGTATTTTAAATGAAACAATCAAGATATGACTGAGGTGACTTTGAGCTTTAATTCAAGTAGTTTTACAAAAAAAAAAACCCCAAAAAAACAAAAACATTAACTGTTTAGGAATTAGACTTATTTTCATACATAGTCTCCATTTTTCAATGATAATTGAGCAAAATATAATTTTAAATACACTGATTAGTTTTAATACTTACTCTGTGTTCCTCCCTTAAGATGCTCTGATGGGCCCTTACTGCATCTACCTTCAGCTGATACTTATTTGTGGATGTTTCTGCATTCAGTTTTGTATTTAATAACTCAAAAGTATGCTCCACTGAGTTCAAATCAGGTGACTTGACCATTGAAGAATGTCCAAATTCCTTTCCTCAAGAAACTCTTGAGTCATTTTCATAGTATGGTTTGGGTCATTATTCATTTGCACTGCTAAGTGCTGCCTGATCAGTTTGGCAGCATTTGGGTGAATCTGAGCAGAGACTACAGCCCTGTATGCTTCACTATTACAAATATTAGTGGTTCAGTTACATTGACAGTCATGCTTGTCATGTTACAAAACTGCCTCTACTATATTTGACAGATAATATAACATGCTTTGTATCATGATACTTTCAGGATACAGAGGATTTCTTCCCTTTTTTAGATGCAAGTTAATTTAAATTTTTCTGACCAAAGATTGTTTCTTTGATTGTTTGTTTGTTTGTTAGTTTTCCCCAGAACTGGATAGGCTACGTATTAATTGTTTTCTGGCAAACTCTAAGATTATAGACCTTGAAAATGATATGCCTTGGTCTTTCTTGGCTTTTGGTCTTGCTAAGTTGCCCAGTGCATTCATTCCTTTAGCACATCATTGATTTAGTAACTTGTAAAGTTTTAGCAGTCCTTCTGTTGTTAAAATTTTTTTCCAAAGTAATCAGGGCAGCCCTCCATTGCACTGACATCTCTTTAGGCATCTTTTTTTTTTTCAAATTATAGTATTTAGTATTTATTTATTTATTGTCATTGTCAAGAACAATGAAATTGCGTTTGGGGCTTCCATACAACCCAAAAAAAAGAAGAAAATAATAAATACCCCTTAAAACCCAAGTGTACATATTTAACCCAGTGTGACTCCAATGCAATAAGACAATCCTTAGCAATAATGTTTGTAGAAATTCAGACAAAGACCTGAGAAACATGACAAAATACAACAATGCAACCCATTCAATATTATTGTACTGTGAGATATGATATCAGATATGATAGTTATCTATTTAAGAAAGGGGGGGGGGGGGGGGGCAGGAGGGGGAAGAGAATAAAGATATGATGCACCAATGCAGACCAGTTCATTGCTATTAAGAAGTTGGATATGGTTATTGTCCGCGAGAGGGGGGCAGAGAGTTCAGGAGCCTCACAGCCTGTGGATACAGGCTGTTGGCCAGTCTGGATGTTCTGGCCTGTATAGACCTGTACCTTCTCCCTGAGGGCAGCAGATGGAAAAGGTGGCGCGCAGGGTGATGTTGGTCCCGCAGGATACTGTGCACCCTCCTCAGACAGCGAGTGGGGAAGATATTACTGATCTCTGGCAGACTTGTTCCAATAATTCTGCCAGCTTCTTTCACCACCCGCTGGAGTGCTTGCTGATCGGCCTTGGTGCAGCTGGGGAACCACACTAGAAATCCATACGTCAGAACGCTGCTGATGGCACAGTTGTAGAAGTTCAACATCAGAGATCTGGGAATGTGTGCGCTCCGCAGTCTCCTCAGGTAGTAGAGGCGCTGTTGGGCCTTCCGTACAACTGAGGTGATATGGTTGCCCCAGGACAGGTCCTCGGTCACAGTTACCCCCAAGAATTTAAAACTGCTCACCCTCTCCACCGCCTCACTGCCAATGAAGAGAGGCAGATGGTTGTTATGGCCCCTCTTCCGGAAATCTACAATGATCTCCTTGGTCTTTTTGGTGTTTAAGACCAAGTTATTGTCGTGGCACCATGACTCTAGTTGTTGCACCTCTGTCCTATAGTTTGTCTCATCATTGTTGGATATAAGTCCGAGCACTGTAGTGTCATCTGCAAACTTAACAATGAGATTGGACGCGCAGGAGGAAATACAGTCATGGGTGAAGAGAGTGTATAGCAGAGGGCTCAGAACACACCCCTGAGGGGCACCGGTGTTGACCACAAGGGTGGAAGAGGTGTTCTTACCCACTCTGACACTCTGTCTACGGTTAGTGAGGAAGTCCACAATCCAGTTGCACAGAGAGGAGTTAAGTCCCAGTTGGTGGAGTTTGGGACGGAGTTTGTATGGCCGGATGGTATTAAAAGCCGAGCTGTAGTCTACAAAGAGGAGCCGTGCATAGGTGTTCCTGTGTTCCAAGTGCTTCAGTAATGTGTGCAGCACTGTGGCGATCGCATCCTCGGTTGACCGGTTCTCCCTGTATGCAAACTGGTGCGAGTCCAGGGATGGTGGAAAAGCAGCTCTGATGTGTTTAATGACCAGTCTCTCCAGGCATTTGGCGGGAATGGGGGTGAGTGCCACAGGTCTGAAATCGTTCAGACATGTGACATTTGACTGTTTTGGGATGGGAACGATGGTTGCTGCTTTGAAACAGGATGGTACCAGTGAACAGGACAACGAGGTGTTATATATAGAGGTGAAGACGTCCGCCAGGTCCGCAGCACAGTCTTTTAGCACCCGGCCCAGCACTCCATCCGGCCCGGCCGCCTTCCTGGTGTTAATGCTCCGGAACACACGCCTCAGCTCATGAGTGCTCAGGACCGGAGCAGGGTCGGTTGAGGGGAGAGGGGACAGGACAGGGTCGGTGTTCTCCCTGTCAAAACGGGCATAAAAGAGATTTAGATTTAGATAGCTATAAAATACAAATTTACAACAATTTGTGTAAAACCCCAATCACACACTGATTGCTTATTTAAAAATCCATTGTGGTGGTTTAAAAGAAGCTAAACTACAAAAACTGTGTCTTTGCTCAGCAAATTATGGACCTATTTGAAACTATTGGCACTAATTTGCACTTGGGGAAAAAGGGGTTGTCAAAAATTCTTAAGCAGAGGAAAAATCTAACATCCAGCAATTTAACTGCCCCATTACTACTAAAGAACAAAATACCTTCCTTTTGTAGTTTAAATAGCACAGAACTAAACTGGTAAACTGACCTACACATGAAGAAATTCTGATTCTAAATGTAGAAACAAGTAGGGAAAAACTGACAAGCTAAATGTATGAATGAACTGTGAATTCATCTTTATATCAATGCTAAATCAACAGAATTCCTTTTTCTCAAGTGTTCTGTGGGGGCAGACAGTAAATAGAACAATTTTCAGAAAATGGCTTTGAACAGGTAGACAGGACAGAATAAGTGACTCCAGATGATAACAATAACACTGGAAACCCCCACATGAGCATGCTGAATTAATAGCTCTGTTCTCTTTATCTTCAAAACTGCTCTCTCTGACTCACACACCTTTGCGTCGGCTGTTTAAATGCTTTTACATCAAACAAATAGACCTTCTCGGGTTTTTTTGTTTTTTAAATGATTATTTTTAATAGAAATGTTCAGAGTAGATTAGATTAGATTAGATAGAACTTTATTAATCCCTCGGGTGGGTTCCTCTGGGAGTACAGTGGTGTGTTTGTTTTCCACCCTGTTAATTGGTTAGGATTAACAGGACTGCTGTAATTAATGTTCAACTTCATTTTAAAAACATTATGCATGTCAGATATCTTCCTGTTCTTGATAGTGTTTTTGTACGTCAAAGCTTTTTTAAAAAATTTTTAAATAACTATAAGCATGAGGTGTTTGGTAACTTTTATTTTAAATGTTTATATTATTTCTCAGAATAATAACAGTTACATTAAAAAGACATCATCCATTTTATTAACTGAAAATTTTGAACATGGTTTTCAAAAATAAGAACTACTTTTTGGTTGTCAAACACACGGAGCCATGAGGATGCAGCAGTGAAATGCATTTTGCACCCCAGTGAGAATAATCATAGGGGAAAACAAGAGCAGTAGTCCACATCCAGATGCTCTATTACTCTTTATGAGTAATAAGGGTCACATAAAGCCTCTCAGGCCATTTCTCCAAATATCACCCTTTTTTCCTCTACTATCCCAATGAAGCTAAAATGGGCATGTGTTGCATTCTGTCTGTATTAGGACAATTTTTTTCTTACAACTGTAGAAAGTTGTTCGTTGTATTGTGTATTATGTTGATTCAATTATCAAAAAATTACGGC
Organism: Aulonocara stuartgranti; assembly: GCF_965226115.1. Lineage (NCBI taxonomy): Eukaryota > Metazoa > Chordata > Actinopteri > Cichliformes > Cichlidae > Aulonocara > Aulonocara stuartgranti. Next base: position 9,988,528 of record NC_138948.1, on the reverse strand, counting down.
TGAAGTTGTGGTAATATAGTTTATTTGTTAGCAGGCATATATTTATTTATCTTTGGAATTTATTTTTCATCTGTGTATTACCGTGTACTTCTGTGAATTTGTGTGTATGTGTGAGGACGCATGTATGTTATGATGACACTATCTGTTGTTGTTCTAATAATGTAGAGTTATTTTACAGGGAGCACAGTAATAACAGTATTACCTTCACCTTGTCAAAATAGACCCATAGTGCTTTTGTCCATTAAGGTAAATACACCACACTATTTTATGCTTGCAGGGCATACACGCACACGCACACACACACACACACACACACACACACATACAAAAACACACAAGGAATAATGCCACACAGACTATAATACATCCCTTTTATTGCCCTGGGAAGGCACATATCATCAGTACAGTTCAGATTCAACCTGGTATAGCCCAATGAAGTGATACATATATTATCTCCCTCTGAGTTATGCGTGTTTGCAAATGTGTCAGTGTGCAACTACAACACATGTAAATCGCTATCTTTAGTTTTTTATGATGATGCGTAGTGAATCAAGTATTTTCTTTAGACTATTTCTCTGGAAGCAAAAATGTGTAACATATCAGATTACTTTCTTTTACTCACTTTGCTTTGTAGGCTTATTTAGATTCCTGTAGCTTTGTTTTGTAATGCTTGAATTTTATTACACTCCATTAAAAGTAGGATTGTCATCATTAAGCAACACTGTAAATTGTTCTGGAAATACAGGTTAACAACAAATGCGGAAGCACAGGAAAAAAAACCATACTGACAGTTTATCACCCTTCCCGTTTGAAGAGAGGTTACAGTTTTGAAAATGGTGTAGATGGTAATGCTGTGACATATACAAATGAAGATTATGATAGTGTGGGGCTTTACTTCCTACGGGGTAGCCAGACAGGACCCCAGTCTACAGTACTAGTACTAATCTCTACAAGATTTGGTGAGTTTATTGTATAAAGCTTAAATGTTCGAGTTCCTGACATTTGAATACAGTTGCTGTCCATGGTGCTGATCAAAAGCAAGAATAATGTTGTTGGTAGCATTGATTATTGCTATATAATATATTTGCACTTACACAGTGTGTGTGTGTAACTCTTTATGTGTGTGTGAGATAGATAAAGAGAAGGAGCGAATGACTGTGAGATAGTTTGTTTGCTTGGGTATAATGGCCAAGAAAAATATTTGCCCCAGAGTTTGTCACAGAGTTGGTACACTGATAGCGTTGAAGCCACCACTCACCTTTTACCTTTTTTTTTCTGAAAGGCCCTTAATTAATTACAGGCAAATCATTTTAGCAATGTAACACATTTAATGACCGAGCACTGCAAATGCTACCTAAACTGACTTTGCTTTTTGCTTCACAGTAAAAGCCATTAAAGCCATTTAAATCTTCCTCACATGTACACACAAATTTATCCAGATTTTGTTTCTCCTCTCTCACATGACCTTTTTTTCATTCTGGTTCTCCATTTATTTGACCTCTATTTTAGTTGTCTGATACACACTCTTTCCATCTTAGTTGTTCATGCACATAGAGTATCCCACTACACTTTAGAGCTTCTTTCCATTAACATGTGTTTTGTCTGTCCCTGCAGGCTCTGCTTTGCTACACTAGTTGATTTACAGCTCTTATCAAATACATATTGCCAAGCGAGTGAGACGTGCAACCTTTCATTTGCACGCCGCCGCCCTGCAAATTCGACACGCTACATTAACAAGAAAAATGACTGCTGCTATGCATGCCAAGTGTGTTTGTGTGTGTGTGTGTGTGTGTATGTGCGTGTGAGATAGTGAAACAGAAAGATGGATAAAAAGTGCTACAGACAGAAAAACTATACAGTAAGTGTATGAGTTTTCAGCTTTGCCATCTGTATCGGTACAACAGCAAAGTAAAGCATCTAAGTTCAATTGTGCTGTACTGTGTTTTTGTGAAAGACAGAGTGAGGTCAAAATAGCCATATCTGCCATCAGTCCCCAAAAAGTCCCCACCAATGACCAAATTGTTCCAATGTGGTTATGGAGGTACGAAGAGAGAAGTAACTGTGGTGGGGTGTGGACTGTGGTGCCGTGCGGACGCACTTGCACGGCATCTGCAGATCACGCCCGCAGTGTTAAATCACAGGGAAGCAGGGTTGAGAGGGTTGTTGTGGTGAGAAGTGCTCAATAAAATGGCTCAAAACACAGATCTGTGGTCCCATTGTGCCTTATTCTCACCACAGTAACATTTATTGATCTTAAGTGACTTGAGTATACTCTTGTACTTCTGTACACCATACAAATCCCCCCCCCCCCCCTTTTTTTTTATTTAAACGTGCACTTAAATGTTTGGGTCTTTTGCTTTCATCTCATATAAAAGTATTATGTTCCTCAAAAATGTGATGAGTGACAATTAATGATTAAGCAAACTTGTAAAAATAAATCATCATTGATTTTCAATCAAATATATGACCTCAGCATACCAAGGTCCAGTTTCAGCAGTCATCAGTCAAGTGTCCTGGTAGCATATTTGCTACATATGCAAGTTTATCATGTTAAATGACTCATTGATTTAAGAAGAATGACTCTTTTCAAATTATGATAGCACAGCTGAAAACTGCTGTTCACTAAATTTGGCCCAGTTGAGTGACTGTCTAAACAAATAAACAGAACCACGCACATACAAAAAGATTTTGAGGTGTGTGCTACTCCTAGAGATGGACCGATCCGATATTACGTATCGGTATCGGTCCGATACTGACCTAAATGACTGGATCGGATATCGGAGAAAAATAAAAAAATGTAATCCGATCCATTAAATATCACGAAAGCACCTCACAAAACTTGCAACACGCCTTAACTCACCTCAGAACGTTAGCACGTCGGAGCAGTATGCATCACGTGATAGAGCGGCTGTGGCATGCGGGACCTGTCGGTGGTCTGGATAGCATTTGGAGCTTCGCTAGCAACCTGGCATTTCATCTCCGACAAAGTTATCCCCGAGAGAAGTAAAGCAAGTGTGTAAGTCCATCTCTGAATGTTTGTAAAGCATTCCTGCGTTAAGCTTAACGAGCGACTGCCTCTCGCTCTCCAGCTGCTACTTCAATCGTGAAACTGCTTAAATGATCAGCTGATCGGCTTTTCTGTCGTGAGTCCGTCTTTGTTTTTGGCCCACTTTGCACCAGAAAGAGGAAACCAGCGGCTGAACAACAGCAGCACGTTTAAGCTTGATCAGCTGTTGTTAGAATTTATTTAATATTACTTTCTACACCAGGATCTTTTTCTACGTAGCTGACGCTGGTAACTGTGCAGGGGCGGATCTAGCAAAGTTTAGCCAGGGGGGCCGATAGGGCATTAACAGGGAAAAGGGGGCACAAAGACATACTTTTCTTTCTTATTCTCATTTAAAATGTCTAGCTTTTAATAAATAATTATCTGACACCCAAAGTTTTAATTTGATGTAAAATGAATAGAAGTCAATTACTGTATATAGTGACTATTAAGTCTAATATATATACCCTAGTAAGCTATAGTACTTTTTCCTTTGGGAAGGTACCATCTGTGCAGTCTGCAATTTTGTTGAAGAAAGATGTTGAATCTATTTAATATTTCTTGAAAAATAATTGATTTCTGTGCATTTTTTTTCACGCTGCATCAAATTAAGGTTGATTACGTCGATTAAGCATCATGAGGTGGCGCGTGAGGGGTGGTTCCCTATTTTTTATTTATTTATTTTTGTTGTTGCTGGGAGTTGGAACCCTATTAGTTAGGTTGCTTAATATTTACGCTAAGTACTCTTTAAAATACCAGAATAGGGAGGATGGTGTAGGTCTAAGTTTATTAGATTGATCAGTATTGCTGAACTATTAAATATTTTTTTTGTACACAGGTATAACAGAATAGCTTTAGTGTAGTTGTTGTTTTAAACTTGAGTATGAACTTGCAGACTTGCAAAATGCAGCAAGATATTTTAAAAAACAGTTTTGTTGATTAAAAAACACTATATCGGATTCATATCGGTATCGGCAGATATCCAAATTTATGATATCGGTATCGGTATCGGACATAAAAAAGTGGTATCTCTAGCTACTCCCCTGACAGTACAGCGCAAACTGATTTTAATGTAATAGAAAGGAAAGTGGGACACCCAGATGCAAAACACAACACTCAACTCTTTCTTCATCACAACAGACTCTGAAGCCACTCCACCAATCTACACTGAACAAAAATATAAACGCAACACTTTTGTTTTTGCTCCCATTCCCCATGGGATGGACGTAGAGACCTAAAATTCATTCCAGATACACAATATAACCATCCCTCCCAAACAGTGGTCACAAATCAGTCCAAATGTGTGGTAGTGGGCACATCTGCTATATTGAGATAATCCATCCCACCTCACAGGTGTGCCACATCAGGATGCTCTTCTGACATCATGAGTAGTGCACAGGTGTACCTCAGACTGCCCACAACAAAAGGCCACCCTGGAATGTGCAGTTTTTTGCGCTATTGGGGGTCTGGGGACCCAGAACCGGTCAGTAACTGGTGTGACCACCATTTGCCTCATGCAGTGCAACACATCGTCGCATGGAGTCTATCAGATTGTCAATTGTGCATCCTGATGTGGCACACCTGTGAGGTGGGATGGATTATCTCAATATAGCAGATGTGTCCACTACCACACATTTGGACTGATTTGTGACCACTGTTTGGGAGGGATGGTTATATTGTGTATCTGGAATGAATTTTAGGTCTCTACGTCCATCCCATGGGGAATGGGAGCAAAAACAAAAGTGTTGCGTTTATATTTTTGTTCAGTGTATTTGCCGATGTCCCAGTCCACACTTCCTTTACAAGACCCTGAGATACTTACACTCTTCTACATAAGGGAACTTAGAGTGGGAACTCCACCAGTTTCTAGGTGAAGACCTTAGTCTCTGACTTGGAGGTGCCATTTCTCATCCCACCTGTTTCACACTCAGCTGCAAATCACCTAAATGCAACTGGAAATCACAGTAGCAAACAGAACCACATCATCTGCAAACAGCAGAAATGAAATCCAGACATTTCCAAAGCCTCCACATACAGGAATATCTCTCCATAAATGAACAATAAGCGAAGAGAGCTGATCACAAAGTGCAGCACTGCCATAGACCAGAACCCACCACTACAGGCTGTTAAAGGACTCATGCTGTGTTCAATGGCATTTGAGTTTTTCTTCTTTAAAATGGCAGAGAACCCCTACCCCCGTTGATACTGTGTGATACCCTAATTTAGGATCCATGGTAAATATTAACTGAATAAATGGTTCCAATTATCCAAACTGCATAGGCAGAACTGAATGCTTTTGACTGGGATCCCTGGGACATTAATCAAAGCAGAAATGGAAATCAATGACGTGACATCATTTGGGGCAAACTGACTGGGTTAAACTGAGGGTTAAAAAATTCAACTTGGTATAATATGCCTTTATGGTAAAATATTACATTTTTAGGATTCAGTCTATATAACATCAACCAGATATCACAATAAAGTGTGCAGGGGGAGATAATATATTTAAAGCCAAGAAGGCGCTAGTGAACAAGGAAGGTAAGAAGTACAGGTCCTTCTATGCCAGAAACGATTAAGTTAGGTGGCTAATATGTATTTACACATAAATGTGTTGGTAATGTTTCTTTAAACGCTTTCCCATTATTATTTTCATGTTGGCTTGAAATAAAATATCACCCTCTCCATTAATGCAGCTTACTGCAACTTCCTGCAACTTCTGCATTCATGTTCATTTTACGCTTTAGTTGTTTAGTTTAGATGTCTCGAGACCAGTCTTGGTGTTGTCTTGGTCTCGACGGACTTTGGTCTTGGTCTTGTCTTGGTCTCGGATCCCTCGGTCTTCTCTTGGTCTCGCTGTCTTGGTCTTGCTGTCTCAGATCGACATAGTGGTCGGGAGATTTGGAGTCAACAGTATCCATGACACACAACGTAACGTTCGATAATGTGTCATGTGCAAAAGCATCAGCTCTAAGAGCCGTGCTTAGAGAGTGCTTTGTAGTGAATCAGAAGAGTCGACTCCCATTGAGCGAGAGCCGGCTCCTCACTTAATTTCCTTTCGCTCCTCAGCTCTCACACAGTGGCTCGGCTGTGCTCCAATCCCTCCATATTGTGGCCAATCACATGTGAGGATATAGGATAATATCATTATGTCAAAAACAGAGAGGGTGAGAGACGCGACAGTCAAGTGGAGTGTGCGTCTGTCCTCTCAGTAAGTGAGTGAGACAGTAGACAGTGGTGAAGAGGGCTGTGCGAGTGCATCGCAAAAACACATAAATATGCTTGACACCTGTAAACGAATCAGCATCTGGCTGCAGTTTAAAGACTTTTTTGTCTCGGTCTTGGTCTCGTCTCGACTTTGTCTTGGTCTTAGTCTTGTCTTGGTCTCGATACCCTCTGGTCTTGGTATTGTCTTGGTTTAGTCGGTCTTGACTACAAGTCTACGCTTTGGAGAGGCAAAGCGTGAAATGGACATGGTGGACTTTACCATGATACTGGGTTGATGACACTGCTCTGAGGGATCACATATTTTTCTAAAAAAACCAAACAAACAAAAAAAAGAACAGAATAAAATATATACACATTTCCTCAGGAGTTGTCTCTTACAAAATGACACTGCCTCATCTGTAGGGCATGAGAGATTGTTTTGACCTTTGCAGTAACCAGATCTTAATCTCCGTTTAATACCTGTTGGAAGAATGGGCTAGGGAGCACTTGCTGCCATTATCATTAAAATACAAAACAGCAGAATATCTTTTTATAAAAATGTCCCATTTCCCCAGGACACTTTTAGAATCAGTGTCAAGGTACAATAAAACTTCCTACAATATGTGTTGGCCCGACACTTTATGTTGCCTTCCAGTGTATTTTTTTTTTACTCACTGAATACGCGGGCAAGATGAATAATAGGGTCATTTTTATTTAACTTTCCATCAAGGTATCACAAATTAGTTAGCAACTTACCTCAGACAGTGCTCACAGTATGAGAAATACATTTTTTGTTGAACCGTATATTTTCATATATCATACCATATCAGTCAACCTTTATCTTAATACTATTGTAATCTGTAAGAAACCAACATTGTTATGTTTTTATGATTGAGTAATTCTAAAAGCTGCATCAACAGATGTGGATTTTTCTATGAGACTGATTGAGAATGATCTGAATTGCCTCGTGACCTTCTTGCCGTGTTTCATGTGCTGCAGCTTTTATTAAACATGCAGGCTAATAAATGTTATCCCACTTCTCTAACTCATGCATATATGGATTAGAGCTTCTCAAAATGTTTACAGATTATTTTTAATACATTCTATTATTCAATATTTAAACACACATATTTCTACAAATAAAGAGACAGTATTTAACGATATTTTGACATAGCCACAGTCAGTAATGATGGCATCAAAATTATAAACTTAAAATACCTGGTACTCACAAAAACAGTCACATTACTGATGTCCTCGCAATGTTTCTACACAATTACATCCACTGTCTTTCAAAAAGGCAAGAAACTTTCATCTCCTTTAGGCTGCTTTTCTCTTGTATTGCAACTATACATTATTATATATGCATACATATTATTAATATATTTATACATATTATTGTCTGTGCTAAATTAGGACCTCTGAAATATTTTACAATAATCTGAATAATCTGACTCTTACAAGAGTTGTTGTACAGGTACGAATGTAACTGATGCCTTAAACTAGCTACAGTACCTTGATTAGTGGAGGTCTGAGGCTAAATTATGTTCTATAGTTTATGACAAATCCTGTATGTCAAATCACATATTCTAGACTGAAGTGTCTGTAATAAAGCAACCTGTCTGTGGCTAGAGGCTGTGCTCAATCTGAATTGTTTGGAATCAGAGAATGTTGAGGTTTTCTTCCACAGCCCCTCCTTGATTTAAACTCCTATCTTGTTTCCTGAGGGAGAAAAAAAACACCCATAAAACCTCGACTTATACTATGTTATTCTTTGTTCGTTTACACAAAACAAGCTCTTCTTATTTGCAACACAGTAATTTGAGTTACTCTTGAAATAAATTAGTCAATGTATTCACGATTGAAATGAAATGGCTTTGCTCATAAATCCACTCACATCTGTGATTTGATTTATTTATTTATTTTCAGTGTCCCAGTAATTTGCTTAATCAATCTGGTCCTTGGGAATGTTAGGTCTGAAAATCAGCACACGTAATGATCTGAGTGCCTATGACAAAAGCCACAATGTAATGGATGAATGACAGACCTTTGTTGGGTACCTCTGGTAGCAGAGGGGGCAAACGTACAGACATTCTGTACTTAAAAGTACAAATAATACTATTAAAAATACTCCAGTTAAAGTACTGATTCAACTTCTTTACTCAAGTAAAAGCAAAAAGAACCTACAGGCTCTGAAATTTATACAAAGAAAGAAAGTAAAAAGCAGCTCTTTGGAGGGCATTTCTTCTAGAAATCTTTTTAGAATACTGTCAGTGTTGTGTTTGATTAAAACTAGAGGACCGAAGAACAGAAGATGAGACAGGAAACTAAGGGGTTTCAATTTTTTGTGCAGAATCAGAATGTGCAAGGAGATATAAAGTGGGTAAAGAGTGGCCAGGCAGGTGAGCTCTGTCACAGGTGAGTAATTCTTCGAGTGAGACCATTTCCACACAGGATATTTGCTCCAGTGGCTGAGAGAAAGCAAGCTGGTACACCCAAGGGGATTTCAGGCAGATAAGGAGAAAATAGATAAGTATGTGAGGAAACATATACTAGGAAGGCTATCAGAGCCTCGATGAGTTATCAGTTCTAACGCTATAACAATCTGGTAAAGAGGGGATAAAGAATCAGTCCTTTTATATGCAGGTAATAAGTTAATGGAAGGCAAGTACGCCAACCTGTGGTTCAGCAAGAACCAGTGAGGAGACACTTCCTGCCCAACCCCACAAGGAAGGAACCATACACAGACATTCATGAGGGATAGAGAGGGAAAAGGGGAAAAAAGGAAAGCAAAGGAATGAAGGCACCCAGAGGCAAGGCACTGTGGGACTGTGTCAATCAGGACACACAGGGGAAAACATTTGCTGCGTATGAGGCTGTATAGCTGCAAACCAATCCACATTGGAAAGAAGGATAGCTGATGGATGTGCCCTGGCCAATGTTGCATTAGGTAACCTTGGCTACTGGTACAGTATATGGTCCCTGTTTTACCACCCACAATTGTGCATCCTGTGCTCTTGTCAGGGTGTTGTATTTCCAGATGACAATGGATTTTTTGACAGGTTAAAGCTCTCTGTCATACTGCAAAAAATGTTCATGAATGGTTTGATGACATGAGAAAAAAAAAGTGTTGACTTGAAAACTGAGCATTGGTGAAATGTGCTGGAAAAATCAGATCAGAAAAAGTCAGATGCATGTTCTACCTCAGAACTTATAGGAATTAAAGGATTTGATACTGATATCACAGTACATCTGTAATAGTTCTGGGTTATTTGTTTTTATAGTTTAGAATACATTTTCATATCGTGTATTCTCTGGTTGGTTGCTTCGAGATGCTATGTTCGTAGTTTTGCTTACAATTAGAAAATAACCCAGCAGTGTATAATACCAATTATACAGTGCTGGGGGGGGGGGGGGGTGTCATTATGGAATAGAGCTTCATGTTGTCTTTATTCTTAACAAAGGAAAATTAAAGAAGACCTGAGTATGTAGGTTTAAAAACTTGCCAGAACTTCCCCAGTATTGCCCAGCAGTTTATTCTGTTAGTAACTATGTTTGCTAAATCCAAAAAAAATTAAAAAGCGCTTAAGAGGGAGACAGTGATAAACTAGTAATAAAGCAGACTTGTTAAAATGTATTGATTGTTAACTATATCATTTGCTACTGCTTTTTTCTTCTCTCTCCGACCATGTCATCAATTTCTTTTCTTTTCTTTTCTATGATTTTTAAACTTCTTAAACTTGCTAGATGTGACGCGTGTGTGTGTTACAGTTGTGCATGTTTGTAAATTTGTGTTTCTTTTGCATGTGCTAACTGTATCTCTGTGTGTATGTTTGTGTTAACCTGTATATCTCTGGTGGTCTTACATATAGTCAATAGAAAGGACACCTCAGCATCAGCCTTATTGTGTGTTCAATCTCAACATGACCATTCTAGGTGAAAATTACTTTTCTTTGCTATGCTTGATGTTTCTCTATGCTCATTTTTTTTTTTTATCTTATCCTACCTCCAGGTTTGCTCTGTGCCTTGGTACTGTAAGACTTATTTACATTCACAGCCAGGCTGAATCCCCCAGGAGCCCACAGTCGTCCAGCGTGTTGCCTTGACAGAGACAAGCGATGCTTTGTGTGGTGAGCCTATCCCAGCTCTTTTAAGTTTTGGATCAGTTTGTCTTCTTCTCTTTCCTTGGTTGCAGTCTCTTCTCTCTTTAACACAGACACACACACACCCACACCAGCAATTCAGTTTTATTGTCAACTGTTAAAAACAAACAATGCTGCTTGTTCACTCTTATCATTATTTTCAAATTCTCCAGAGAAAACAACAATTTCCTTTCACACCCTGATACCGCCTATGTCTCCAGGTCATAGACAGTAGTAATGTAACAGTTTAGTCTACTAGAAACTGTGTTTATATAAACACACACAACTAAGCAGCGACAGCACCATCTGTGTAATGAGGAGATGTTAAATATTCTGAATTCCCAAACAAAAAGAGACGCATAAACTTTGCACTCATTTTAAAATCACATATATGACTGACTCATGCTCTTGTTCTCCACTAATGTCCACTCCACTAATGACAAAATAGAAAATAGAAAACAAAGTGGACACATAAGTTCCACGATGTCACCTAAAACTAGCTTGGGTTGTTCCATAAATTTATAGAAACTCACATTTATATTGTGACTGTTCTCAGCTTCAGCACTCTTCAGATTTTGCACCAACAAATTTTTATGAACGATTTTTAAAAACAGCCCCAGGTTATTCTGATTGCAAGAGCCTGGCACAATAATATTTTCAGAAACATTCATTAATCTCCTGTTGAAATGTCTTTATATTTCAGAAAACAATCTTGATGTAGTACAATAGTAAGGTTGATCATTTTGGCTAATACGTCTGTACAAAAGTGATGGATGTGGGATGTGGGAAATGCTCATTGATGTTATGCAAATTGTCTCTGTCCTGGTACATTAAACTTAAGCAATCAGAAATGAAAAAAAATCTATAAAAAATTAACATTTATATTCTCAGTGGCAGGGCTGTGCAGCACTGTCCACTTTTCTGCTATGTGGAGGAGAAATGTTACTGTAGCACATTAACCATAAATTCATTAACATTACCATTAAAATATAGCTTGTAAAAATTTGTTTTCTATTTTCTGTATAAATACATATTTTCCTGTGTGAGAGGTGTTGGCTATCTGAGTGTCTATGTAGGTCTTTCTGTTTCTGACATGTTTTATGTGCATTTGTTTAAAAAACATTTTTTAAAATGTCCATAAATATCCTTTTCTGCTCAGTTCTCATACTCATACAGCCCGATCTCACAGCAGTTCTTGAAATAGTCCTGAAAATATTAATTTATGTTCATGTACACAACATGTTTTGTTTTGTGTGTGTGTGTGTGCTTGTCAGTGACTTACTGACACCGTCACTTTGTCTATGCTCGTCATCATGCCCTTTTGCTGTTAAAGTATTTATACCTATATTTTTACCTACGTTCTATATCCGTACTTTTACTCAGGTTGTTGCACTCTATTTTACTATTTTTTTAGAAGCTGACTGCACTCCACGAGCGTCTGGCAGCACAAATGAACCAGCTGCTAGTTAATGAGAGATACCCGGAATGGCTAACCGAAGGTCGGACGATCCTGATCCCCAAGGACCCCAAGAAGGGACCGGTCCCCTCCAACTACCGACCAATAACCTGCCTCAGTACTACATGGAAGCTCCTGTCAGGCATTATATCGGCTAAGATGAACAGGCACATGGGTCAATACATGAGCGGGACACAGAAAGGAATTGACAAGAATACCAGAGGCGCAAAACACCAGCTACTGGTAGACAGAACAGTCAGCCGAGACTGCAAGACCAGACTGACCAACCTGTGCACTGCCTGGATTGATTACAAGAAGGCCTATGACTCAATGCCCCACAGCTGGATACTGGAATGCCTAGAATTGTACAAGATCAATGGGACCCTAAGAGCCTTCATCAGGAACTCAATGGGGATGTGGCGTACAACACTAGAGGCCAACTCCAAGCCCATAGCACAAGTCACCATCAAGTGCGGGATCTACCAAGGAGATGCTCTGTCCCCACTGCTGTTCTGCATAGGCCTGAACCCCCTCAGTGAGATCATTAACAAGACTGGCTACGGATACCAACTACGGAACGGAGCAGTTGTCAGCCACCTCCTGTACATGGATGACATCAAGCTGTATGCCAAGAGTGAACGAGACATCGATTCACTGATCCACACTACCAGGCTATACAGCAATGACATTGGAATGTCGTTCGGACTGGAGAACTGTAGTCGAATGGTAACAAAGAGAGGGAAGGTAGTCAGAACTGAGGGGATTGAACTTCCAGAAGGCAACATTGCAGACATAGAGGACAGTTACAAGTACCTGTGGATCCTGCAGGCAAATGGGAACCATGAAGAGGCCGCTAGAAAGGCTGCAACCACCAAGTACCTGCAGAGGGTCAGGCAAGTCCTGAGGAGTCAGCTGAATGGTAAGAACAAGATCTGGGCCATCAACACCTACGCCCTGCTCGTGATCAGGTACTGTGCTGGGGTAATAGGCTGGCCAAAGGAGGAGATAGAAGCCACTGACATCAAGACAAGAAAGCTCCTTACCATGCATGGAGGGTTTCACCCCAAGTCCAGCACCCTGAGGCTGTACGCTAAGCGGAAGGAAGGGGGCCGGGGACTAGTGAGTGTCAGCACCACAGTCCAGGATGAGACAACGAACATCCAAGAATACATTGGGAAGATGGCCCCAACTGACCGAGTGCTCAGTGAATACCTCAGGCAGCAGAAACCCAAGAAAGAGGAGAGAGACGAGGAACCATCATGGAAGGACAGGGCCCTGCACGGTATGTACCACCGGCAGATAGAGGAGGTGGCTGATATCCAGAAATCCTACCAGTGGCTGGACAAAGCTGGACTGAAAGACAGCACAGAGGCACTAATCATGGCAGCACAAGAACAAGCTCTGAGTACAAGATCCATAGAGGCTGGGGTCTATCACACCAGGCAAGACCCCAGGTGCAGGCTGTGTAAAGATGCCCCAGAGACAATCCAGCACATAACAGCAGGGTGCAAGATGCTAGCAGGCAAGGCATACATGGAACGCCATAACCAAGTGGCCGGCATAGTGTACAGGAACATCTGTGCCGAGTATAACCTGGAAGTCCCAAGGTCAAAATGGGAGATGCCCAAGGGTGGTGGAGAATGACCGAGCTAAGATCCTGTAGGACTTCCAGATACAGACGGACAAAATGGTGGTGGCTAACCAACCGGACATAGTGGTGGTAGACAAACGGAAGAAGACGGCCGTAGTGATCGATGTAGCGGTTCCGAATGACAGCAATATCAGGAAGAAGGAACACGAGAAGCTGGAGAAATACCAAGGGCTCAGAGAAGAGCTCGAGAGGATGTGGAGGGTGAAGGTAACAGTGGTCCCCGTGGTAATCGGAGCACTAGGTGCGGTGACTCCCAAACTAGGCGAGTGGCTTCAGCAGATCCCGGGAACAACATCGGAGATCTCTGTCCAGAAGAGCGCAGTCCTGGGAACAGCTAAGATACTGCGCAGGACCCTCAAGCTCCCAGGCCTCTGGTAGAGGACCCGAGCTTGAAGGATAAACCGCCCGCAGGGGCGTGCTGGGTGTTTATATATATATATATATATATATATATATATATATATATATATATAGGGATGGGTATCGTTTAGGTTTTATCCGATACCGGTGCCAAATCGGTACTTTTTAAACGGTGCCGGTGCTCAAACCGGTGCTTAAAGAATGGAGAACACAAAATTGGTCAAAAACCTCTCATGTTCAGCTGTTTTTTGTAAAAAGATAACAATGTTAGCCTTTTCTGCAGCTATGGGGCATATATGGTATCACTCTTGGCTGGAAGCAGTGCTTAAACAATGGAAAAAACACAAACTTTGTCCTAAACCTCTCATGTTTAACTGTTTTCCACTTTTTCTTTGGTCATTTTAGCCTTTTTGGCCAGGGTGAAGGGAGTATCTGCCATCAAACAAGAGGACAGCCGCATGATGGTGTTTGCTAGTTCACCTTACATGCATTAATGTAATAACGTGGTTAGCCTACTCAACGTAAATTACACACGAACAACATTAAGCTACTCACGCAGAGAAGAACGGCTGCTGCCATCATCATCCGTCATCATTTCTGCTACACTGGCAGGGCTAGGGGCCAGGACTCTCCTCTTCGTGTTTTTGGGGGATGTTGCATAACAGGCAACCCACCCGCAGTAGATGTGCTCGGTGTGAGGTCTCGCAGCAAGCTATCAAATACGGCGCATTTCTCGGCTTTAAAAAAAAAACGCTATGCGTCGCCAGGTGTTTCATCGGATTTGAGGTGTTACCTCCTTTGACAGTATCACAGTATCAGCTTAAAGCACTTGTTGCAGGCTGTTGAGTTTGCATATTTTGCTGTGAAGTACAGCCAGACTTTTGACCGCTTCGCCTTGGACATTTTCAATCTGTAGCTCTGCTCTAAAAGAACGTACGTACCTGGGCCCGCCTACTATCCTCGGAAACGTAAAATGATTGGCTAGAAGTGTATCACAGCTCAGGAAAAAAAAGCACCGAAATAAAGCACCAAAATGTGCGTTGCTTTTCGGTCTGGTTACTACCGTTTATGTCAGAACACCGGTACCCATCCCTATATATATATATATATATTACTTTAATAAAATTCGGTCTCTTCGTTATTCTGTTTCTTTTCGCTCCAGGACGGTGTGTACATAATTTTGTTCCACCTCATGTAAACCTGTGATGCGAATGACAATAAAGCTCCTTGAATCCTTGAACCTAAATTTGCAAATAACGCTTTTAAGCTGTAAAAATATTTAATGTAAGAAAGACATTTTCAGTAAAGAAAGTGTCACCTTGGCAACCAATAAAACAAAGTACCATCCATTGTATTTCATCATCATATTTTTTTAAACTTATCCAAGTAGTTTTTAATACCTGGCCAATTTGTTTTTAATGGATAAACCTATCCAAGTGACATATTTTTAATTAGTAATGCATTTACTCTTCTACCACAATAAAATCAGTACATATGAGAACAGATTGCTGAAAAATTGTGTTCGGGAACACAATTTGTGGTCGCTACTGAAAAAAATTTAAATCCTAAAGTCATTACAGCAACTTGGACAACAAATGAAGGTTAGGCGCTAATTTTTGACTTTCCAAAATCACCCTCACCCTGTGAAATCTCTGCTCATAAAACTTAACTTTGGCTTTGTGTGAGCTTT
The DNA here is from genome assembly GCF_965226115.1 of Aulonocara stuartgranti. Classification (NCBI taxonomy): domain Eukaryota; kingdom Metazoa; phylum Chordata; class Actinopteri; order Cichliformes; family Cichlidae; genus Aulonocara; species Aulonocara stuartgranti. Next base: position 9,972,982 of record NC_138948.1, on the reverse strand, counting down.
GTGACACTTTTGTTCCTCGCACAACTTTTGTAGTTTTCAAAAATCTGAAAGATTGTATTCATTCAGTTTTAAAAACATTTGCAAATAATGCCCATTTATGCCAATAAAAGAAGCTTTGATTAGTAAAGTATCAAACTTTTAGGTTTAATAATTAATACAAGTTGATGCAAATACAGGTGTAATCACAGATGTGAACAGCATGAACAAATGGGTCAGTCACTCAATGTGTGACAGAGCATTTTGTAAAGAAATAGAGTATACATGAACACGATTTATGTTAGGGAGTAGTAAGTGTAGTCTGTTCCCAAGGACAACTCCTCAGATGGTTATGGGTAATGAACCATTTGGCGGGTTAAGTCAGACCTGAGGCTGCTCTCTGATTTATTGTTTCAGATTTCTCAAAGGATGCAGCAATTTACCCCCACTTTCATAGGTTGGGGTTTCTGCCAGTATACTGAAAGCCCACCATATCAAAACTGACCCTCTTACAGACTTGAGAAGATAGGATTTCCTTTAAGAAGTGTTTATTTCAGCCATAAAACTACAAATGTACAGTTAGCTAATGTGTCTATTTAGCCTGCTCATTTTGTTAACTGCTTTGATTAGTTAATAAAGTTTTTTCATTTCAGTTCAATTCATTGTATTTTATTCAGCTCCAAATAACAACAAGTTGCCTCAAGGTGCTTTATACAGGGAGTGCAGAATTATTAGGCAAGTTGTATTTCTGAGGAATAATTTTTATTATTGAACAACAACCATGTTCTCAATGAACCCAAAAAAACTCATTAATATCAAAGCTGAATGTTTTTGGAAGTCGTTTTTAGTTTGTTTTTAGATTTAGCTATTTTAGGGGGATATCTGTGTGTGCACGTGACTATTACTGTGCATAATTATTAGGCAACTTAACAAAAAACAAATATATACTCATTTCAATTATTTATTTTTACCAGTGAAACCAATATAACATCTCCACATTCACAAATATACATTTCTGACATTCAAAGCAAAAACAAATCAGCGACCAATATAGCCACCTTTCTTTGCAAGGACACTCAAAAGCCTGCCATCCATGGATTCTGTCAGTGTTTTGATCTGTTCACCATCAACATTACGTGCAGCAGCAACCACAGCCTCCCAGACACTGTTCAGAGAGGTGTACTGTTTTCCCTCCTTGTAAATCTCACATTTGATGATGGACCACAGGCTCTCAATGGGGTTCAGATCAGGTGAACAAGGTGGCCATGTCATTAGTTTTTCTTCTTTTATACCCTTTCTTGCCAGCCACGCTGTGGAGTACTTGGACGCGTGTGATGGAGCATTGTCCTGCATGAAAATCATGTTTTTCTTGAAGGATGCAGACTTCTTCCTGTACCACTGCTTGAAGAAGGTGTCTTCCAGAAACTGGCAGTAGGACTGGGAGTTGAGCTTGACTTCATCCTCAACCCGAAAAGGCCCCACAAGCTCATCTTTGATGATACCAGCCCAAACCAGTACTCCACCTCCACCTTGCTGGCGTCTGAGTCGGACTGGAGCTCTCTGCCCTTTACCAATCCAGCCACGGGCCCATCCATCTGGCCCATCAAGACTCACTCTCATTTCATCAGTCCATAAAACCTTAGAAAAATCAGTCTTGACGTTTCAGCTTGTGTGTCTTGTTCAGTGGTGGTCGTCTTTCAGCCTTTCTTACCTTGGCCATGTCTCTGAGTATTGCACACCGTGTGCTTTTGGGCATTCCAGTGATGTTGCAGCTCTGAAATATGGCCAAACTGGTGGCAAGTGGCATCTTGGCAGCTGCACGATTGACTTTTCTCAGTTCATGGGCAGTTATTTTGCGCCTTGGTTTTTCCACACGCTTCTTGCGACGCTGTTGACTATTTTGAATGAAACGCTTGATTGTTCGATGATCACGCTTCAGAAGCTTTGCAAGTTTGAGACTGCTGCATCCCTCTGCAAGATATCTCACTATTTTTGACTTTTCTGAGCCTGTCAAGTCCTTCTTTTGACCCATTTTGCCAAAGGAAAGGACGTTGCCTAATAATTATGCACACCTGATATAGGCTGTTGATGTCATTAGACCACACCCCTTCTCATTACAGAGATGCACATCACCTAATATGCTTAATTGGTAGTAGGCTTTCGAGCCTATACAGCTTGGAGTAAGACAACATGCATGAAGAGGATGATGTGGACAAAATACTCATTTGCCTAATAATTCTGCACTCCCTGTATTATAAGCTAAAGGCCCTACAATAATACAGAGATAAACTCCCAATGATTAGATGACCCTCTATCTCTATGAGCGAGCTCTACTGCTAAACTATTGCTGCTATGCTTTAGGAGACCGTAGCTCATGTAGAATTACTGAATTTCAGGTTGATGCAGCCACTAAAATAAAATGAAATTCATTTGTATCTTTACCAAGCTAATACTTTAAACAACAACTCACATTAGACCCACACATAGAACCAAATGTATTTATCGGTAGTATTTGAGCAAACTCAGCTGCTCTGCTGGTCATTCATGTTTATATTGCTTTGGTCTTGTGTTCCTGAATTGGTGAATTTATGTTTTTCCCCCAACACAAACAGTAATTGGAAGTTTATTTCTCAAAAATAACTGCACCTTCTCAAAAAAGTACTTATACACAGTTCATTAAATTTCACTGAAATTTGCAGTTTTCACAGTTAAAACTTATTTTTAAAACCCTGTCTCCTATATTCCCTTATTAGCTGGACTGGGCTTTTTTCTGTCTTGGTGTCTTCTGTGTCCATCAGCCTCTACTCTCTTCCAAAACTGTAAGACCCAGCAGCACCAATGACAGTAAAATTACAGCTCAGTAATTGCAGTGGTGCTGTGTTTGGTCCTGGGATACCATCCATCTCCAGACAGCCAAACTACTTTTCAGGAAGCAACCACTGGAACTGATATACCTTTGCATTTTTTGAGATATCACTCTGTTTCTTTTCTTTTTTCTATTTCTTT